>NW_022900933.1:41211556-41215926 GCF_012274545.1 Fukomys damarensis | reverse complement strand
GTCTGCAAATAAGATTGCTACCTCTGTTTTTTTCTGGGCTCCTGTCACATGGAGAATTGTTTTATATCTTTTCGCTTTCAGTCTATGGGCTTCTTTTTGCACTAGGTGTGTTTCTTGTATACAACATATTGTTGGATTTTGCTTCTTATTCCATTTTGCCAGTCTGTTTCTCTTGATTGGTGAGTTGAGGCCATTGACATTGCTGGTTATAACTGATATGTACTGACTTATTATTGACATGTTATTGGCCTTTTGTTGACTCTTTTTACTTTTTCACCTTCTCCTTTTAATTTCTTGCCTTGCCTATTTGATTTGCTCTGTTGGGCCTCATGGTGTTGTTGCCTTCATTGTCTTTTTCTAGGATCTTGTTTAGAATTGCTTGTAGTGCTGGTTTGGTATTCATGTAGTTTCTCAGGTGTTCTTTGTCGTGGAAGTGTCTTATTTCCCCATCCATTTTGAAAGAGAGTTTTGCTGGATACATCAGTCTAGGTTGGAGGTTGTTCTCTTTTAGTACTTGAAATATCTCATTCCAGGCTCTCCTTGCCCCAAGGGTTTGTGTTGAAAAGTCTGCTGTGATTCTGATGGGCTTTCCTTTGTATGTGATTTGTTTCTTTTCTCTTACTGCTTGTAGTATTTTGTTCTTCTGTTGGGTTTCTGGGATCTTGATTATTATATGTCTAGGTGTAGATTTTTTTTTATTGTAGCTAGTTGGGGTCCTATATGCCTCAGTTATCTGAATGTCAAATTCTTCCCCTCTGTTTGGGAAGTTTTCTGTCATTAATTCTGCAAACAGCTTTTTTAAGTCATTTGTATTTTCTCCTGCTACTTCATGTATTCCTATCAGTCTTATGTTATTCTTCTTTGCATCATCTAGGAGTTGTTGGATCGATTTCTCATGATCTCTTACTGTTTTTAAGAGACCTCTCTTTTCATGGTCACTGACTGCAATCTTATCTTCTATATCTGAGAGCCTATCTTCGCATTCTTTTATTCTGTTGCGTACACTTTCAATAGAGTGTTTAATCTCCTGGATATCTGTTTGAATCTGTTTTATGGATTCCATTTCTTTCCTATGTTGGGCGTTTATTTTTTCCATTTCTTTCTTATGCTGGGCCTTCATGGCTTCTATCATGGTCCTGAGCTCATCTATTTTTTTGTCAGTTTCTGCTCTAGAGTCTCGAATCACGACTTCCATTTTGCTCACTATCTCTATGGTTATCTGGGAAATTATTTCTGTTTTGAATTTTTCTAGAGCCTGATTGATCTGTTTTGTTACTTCCTGTGCTTTGAGTTCAGGGTGTCCTGGTGGTTCACTATCGGCCTTTTCATCCTCATTTGCCCTACTGTTTGCCATTGGTGAACTGGAAGTCTGTCCTTGTGTCTTGCTTAAGTGTTTTCTCATTTTAATTTTTGTTGTCGGACTGTCCTTGGTTTAATCTCTGGATTATCACCCAAATCTTCCTGATATAGTTGCACCCTAGCTTCTGTGTCTCTAACGACCCACAGACATTCTCATCTTCATAACATCAGAGAAAACAGCTCATCAAATCAACGGCAATGCTTTACCCCAACTGATACAATCAGCAACACATTAAGATCAAGCACAACTTGGACACTGACCACCTGTGGTAGTCACTAGTCTATCACCCTTAAATCATTTGAATTAAATTGAAATCAAGAAGCAGTCCAGAACATGTCTGCAGTGAACAAACTTTTCAATATAGTATATTTACCATTTAATGGCTCAGACAGAGCGAGGATGCAAGACCCCTGATCTCAGTTAGCTGATTGCTGAACCCCATGACGCTGACTGACCTCGGGCTGCAAGGCCCAGATTGAGTTCCCCATCCTTCTGAATGGTTGAACTCCGCAACGTTCTATTACAGGTTTCCCCGCCCTTTCTTTAAAGATGTTCAAAGTTGGGAACTCAGAAAAATACCCTTGATGACCACCTCTGCCTCTGCAGAGTGGGTCCAAAGACTGGCACAGTCAGGAGGTCTGAGAGTGCGGGGGGGGGGCTTATGGGGGTTCAGGGGCACCTGCGTGGCTACCTTCCCGGCACTTGAGCGATGGCGGCTGGGTCAGGAGCAGGTGTGGTTCTCCTTCCTGTGGTGGATCGGGGCCCAGGCTTCCTCTCGGCGCTTGAGTGATGGCAGCTCGATTTAGTATTATTTTATTTGAAACATTTTTGGTATCAGTTTTTGTAAATTAAATTCCTGCTACATCACTTTGCACATAGTTCTAATGAGGACTTTTTCATTAGTGTTGGCTTTTCTTTCTTTTTCTTTCTTTCTTTTTTTTTGTACTGGGGATCAAACTTGGGTCCTTGTGCCTGCAAGACAGGCAGCAGATCCACTGAGCTAAATCCCCAGCCTAGTGCTGGCTTTTAAAAGTGAATTTTTGGAATTTTCCATATTTTATATAGGTTGGAATTATTCCAATAATGGATGGTCAATTTCTATGTTAGCTTGGCGGGATCAAGGTGCAGGATATGTGGTCAGCATTACTGTGGATGCTTCTGTTGGTTCCTTCCTTGTGTGAGATTCACATTTCAATCAGTGGACACTCAGCAGGGCGGGGTTCTCTCCCCGTCAGCTGAAGGCCTGTGTGGAGCAATGCCTGGCCTTCCTGGGGCAGGAGGAAAGTCTGCATACATGGCCCTTGGACGTCAGCTGAGCACCAGTTCTCCAGTCTCCAGGACACCAGCCACCTTGCTAAGTTTGGACTTGTTAGTCTTCATAATCGAGTGAACAAATTCCTTAAAACAGTCTCTCTCCCTCTTCCTCCTTCCAGCCCACTCACCCTCTTTTTCTTCCTTCCTCCTCACTATGGAAACAGGATGCACATATGCAACTGTGCACATGCACATGTGCATGCACACACACACTAACAACTCTGCTTCTCAGGAGGATCTTGACTAATACAAATGACAAGAGAATTCTTTGATTTCTGAAGGTTAAATAGAACCCATCTGTAACAATGCCAGCCTGTGCCTTTTACAGCTGTGATACATTATAATCCTTCTGACTTAATCCGTACTTTCAATTGTTTTCCCCTTCATCTTCCAGGCCTCTTTTGTTTTGGCCAAAGCCTCAGTGTGTGACATCCCTAGAGGTGTCCAGTCAGTCTCATACTGATAAAGGAAGCATTACAGCCACTGCCCAAGCTGGGGAGGCTGAGTCCCCAGGAAGTCTCCCTGGTGGAACTGGGAGCTCAGTGGCAACAGGGTCCCTGGGTGGATTCTCAAGAAAAGGGCAGTGTCTTGGATGTCTTGGATGTTGCACCACACATGGGTGAGGGAGTCTGTCCATGCACTGATAGGATTGTCCAAAAAGCCATCTTTGGAGAGGGAGCCTGCCACATGGGTATGAGGGTGATTTGCAAATATTTTCAGGCCAGTGTGGTGATCTCTGGCAGCATCCCAAATGCCACCCCCCAGACCCAGCATGTCCTCTTTTAAGAGTTTCTTGGACATTGTGTCCACTCTGTGTGAGCTCACAACCCCGTGTGTGCAAGGATGCTCACACAGCAGCATTTGAAAGAGCAAATGGAGACAGAAGCATCCACCCAGAGAGGAATATTTGGGCGCAGTATGGATTCAGTTATTAGAGAGAATTGAGTGGATCTGCTGCAGGGCGGGAGCGTTGTCCAGGACGTGCTGCAGAGGAAGAGAATCAACCTGCAGAGCACATATGCAGAGCAGAGCATTTCTGTAAATTGTGTGTATTTGTGTGCAAAGCATATTTGCGTGCTGGGTAGTCAAAAGTGCTTACCCCTGGCAGTGTGACAGTGTAGGATCAGGAGGAGAATTTATATTTTTATGTTATACATATCTATGTAGCTGGAATTAAAAAATGAGCATATTATTTTGGCAATAAAACAAAAAGAGTTTTTAGTGCTTGCAACAAAAATGCTGATGTAATTTTCCAGAAGGAGCTATAACAGGGCTTCTTGACTCTGGGAATTGGACTAAATGTGACTTAGTCTTAAGGGAAAGTGGAAAAAGCATTAATTCTATTAATTAATGCACCGGCAGATTCCATCTCAGCAAAGACGTCTTAATGAGGTGCCCAGGGCATCTGTTATTTATCTTACAAAAATCAGCTCAGGGCCCCTGTGTCAGGCCGAGCGTTGGGGCAAGGACCTTCTGGCGACCCGGGCGCTCCTGGCGGCCACCTCTGTGCTCTCCCTATCCCGGGGACCCCTCTGTCCCCTCCTCAGAGTTCTGGAGATGGAGTCACTCTAGGCAGCAGGCCTGCAGGCTCACCGCCACCTCTCCCGCCCTTAGCGTCCTGGGGAAACCAGGACGCACACCCTGTGTCCGAGAGGCCCAAGCAGGTGGCCAGGCACCTCTCGGGACTCAGCGCATC
>NW_022900933.1:41123817-41210855 GCF_012274545.1 Fukomys damarensis | reverse complement strand
TGCAGCTGTTACCTTCGTGGCTGAGCAGGCCTGCGCCTGGGCTCATGCGCCTGGCCCACCTCACCAGCACCGGGGACAGCTCCCGAGTCCATGGCTCTGTGCACGCGGGGGAAGGGCCGGCCTTGCCAGACAGTGCAGCTGGGGGGCACCCTCCCCTCCGCCCGAGAAAAGGCATGTCTGGAGGGAGCCCCCAACGCACCGCTGACACCCAGTCCTTGGTTGGAGGTGCATAGGGCAGGGGACCCGGCCCGGCCCCGCCGTCCCAGGCCTCTTGCTCTCTCCATTTCCACCTCACCTCTCTTGCTCCGATCCCACCCAAAGCCTGTGGGATGTGGTCCCCTGGGCTGGGGTCCTCCGCTGGCGGGCCTGGGAGCAGACAAAGGAGGGTGGGCGCCAACTTGCCCTGCCCCACCCCAGTCTTGGCTGGTCTTAGTGATTTCTCCTTCCTTGCAGGGGGCTATGAGGCTGTGAAGGTGGGGATCCAACCGGCCATCTCCAGAACTCTCAGCTCTGTAAGAGAGGACAAAGAAGGGCTCCCAGCAACAGAAGGCCAGGAAGGGCTATGGCAGGCGGAGGAAGGGTGCGAGCCTAGGGCCCTGAGCGTGCAAGTATCCTGGGGCTGCTCAAACAAAGCTTCTCACATTGGGGCTCCTCACAGTCCTTAGCAGGGGTGTCGCTGCAGGCAGGTCCTCCTGGAAGGCTGTGGGACACCCTTCCTAGGGCTCCAGTTTCTGGTGGCCACAGTGCACCTCCTTGCTCCTTGGCATGAGGCTCTTTCACTCTGGCCACTGACTCTGTCTTCACATGGCCTTGTCTCTGTCTTTTCTTCTCGCAAGGTCACTGAGTTTGGAGCCCACCCTAAATCCAGAACAATCTCTTCTGAAACCTTTGACTTAATTATACTTGCAAAGATCTGTCCAAATAAAATCACAGTCCCAGGTACCAAGGGTTGGACACAGAATTTTCAGGGACACAGTTGAACCCATGACACTGAGGTTCTGGACCGGGGGCCTGCAGGAAGCTGGTGCTACCTGGGAGGCCTCCACAGACCATGGGGCTCTGCCAAGGGCTGTTGCTCAGTGCACTCTTCCAGGCCTGAGGTCCCTGCAGGAGAAGTGGCCCAGCTGGGGCTGACATGGAGCAGAATTCTAGAGAGGACCCGGCTTGTGTGGCCAGTGCGATGGGTGATTCAGAGGCGGGACCAGCAGAGGACAGACACAGGGTGTAGGGAATGAAGAGCCCTGAGCTGGCAAGACAGGAAGTCCTAGTCAGGCCAGGCAGCCCTTTGTGCACAGATCAGGCAGCAAACTGGGGAGTGCCAGCTTTGCTTTTTGTCACCCACAGGCCACCTGCTCGGAGAGTGGCTGGCACAGAGGACACATGGAAGCTTGGCATCTCTGGGCTCTCTCCTTGGGCTTAGTGCAGGCCCAAGTGCCTTGCTGCCCATGCCCCACTGACTGACCTGTGCGGGGTTTAGGACAGGTGGGATCACCTTGCCCTGGACTTCACCAAAGGCTGAATCTGGTGCTTGTGCTCCTGTTGGGGTGGACACTTGGTGTCTCTGTCCTTTTGCTCCAGCTTCCTGACTCACTTGTCCATCAAGTGCAGTGTGCAGCCTTCTTGATTCAAGGGAGTCTCATGCAAAACGTCCCTCGTGGCCCTCAGGAATCACTTGCCAGGCCCACCTGGTTGGCTGCCTGCCTGCCCTCTGCCTTGTCCACTACACAGTACAGCTGACTGCAGTCTCTGTGATGTCAGTGCCTGTCTGAGTTCTGGTTGTAGGACTAGGTCTGAGCTCTTGGGAACCATCCCAGGCAATGGAAGTCCATCTAGGGGGACCCCAGCTGGATCAACCCCAGGCAGGCCAGCATCTGACTGGCCACTGCGTCCTCAGGCAAAACACAGGCTTGCTGTGTAGGAGTCACACACACAGTATTGGTTGGCTGGATGATAGAGAAGTGTTGGACCCTGAAGTCTGGAACTTGGTCATCAGCTGGCCCTGGCCGGCATCTTTGTAGGCTCAAGCTCTGGCCAGAAAGTCCACCCTTCAGAGCCACTGTGTCAGTGAGTTCTAGTCCCTGGGATGGTGGGGTCTGCAGAGGCCAGTGATGGGCAGAGGGTCAGCCCAGAGTCAGTCAGGCCACTCAGACCAGGTGAGCAAGTATGGGGGCTGCATTGCAGCCAAGGGCTGGGACAGGCCCGTCTAGTGAGTCTGTGAGGTCACCATGGTCCCAGTGTCCCTGGGAGGTGGGGGCCAACATGGTTAGGTTAGCTCAGACTCTGCTTTCCTAAGAGAGATCACCGAGGTCCCTGCCCTTTGGCCTGGTCCTGAGCTTGAGGCAGAGGGTATTTGCTATACACAGGGAGCATCTGGCACCTAGAGCTCCCTGACCAGGGCCGAGTGCATGAAGGAATGGGCTGACTCTGGCCCCTGAGCTCTGGGCTTCAGGAGAGCAAGGGCCTGGGTGGGCAGCTCTGCCCAAGAGGAGCCCTTTGAGTTGGGTCAGGCAGCAGTCTGTGACTGACAGGGTGATGGGCTGGGGAGTGCTGGGTTAAAACGACCCATCTGCCTGCCTACAACTGTCACTCAGCCTCCTGATTGCTCCCAGCGTCAAGGGATAGCTGTTGCCATGGTGACGGCACATCCCAGGCTGGGCACCCTGAGAGCAGGGGAAGAAAGACATTAACCCTGAGCATGCCACTCTCCTGGATCCTGCCTGCCATCCTGTCCAGTCTTTTCAGTGTTGGAGGACAGAGAAGGGTGGCACTGTGACTCAGGTGAGGCTCTGGACACCTGCGGTTCTTCAAAACTCTGGAAGGCTGGACAGGTTCCATGGAAACCAACCAGAGGTGGATGAGAAGAGTGGAAGGAGGCCATCTGCCAGCATCAGCCCAGCTCAGGGACCTTCCCACCTCGTGGGGAGCTGCTTGTTTGGGTCAGGGTGGAGGAAGCGATACCCACGTAACAGAGATGCTGCTGGAGTGTCTGGGGTTGGTAGATGACTCGATTTCCTGATTGTCCAGCTGTGCCCTCTCTCAGATGGGAAGGGGTAGCCAGGCCTGGAACTCTTATGTCTTATGTCTTATGGGAACTAGCTGGGACAGGGGCTGTTGGGGAGGCCCACCCAGGGAACTCAGCCCCATGGGGGTGTGGGCCGTGCACACCCATCTAGAATTCTAGATGTCACACCCCTGCTGGAGTGCGCTGGTTGTGGCTTTGCTCTGTGTATGGCGGCCAGCCCAGCCCTTCTAGGGCAACCTGGCATGGCAGCTGGGTTGACCTCTCAGGAAATGGGAACACCAGGCACCCAAGGTGCTGCTGCCAGGTATGCCCTGGGGAGGGTGGCAGGCACTGTCCAGCAGGTGGAGGGATGAGTGTGCCCTGACAGCAGCTGTCCTGGTGCCCACTCCACCAGTCTGGTGAAGTGCACGTTCTGCTCAGGGCAGCCTTCTTGCCTCTGCCCAGGGAGGCTCTGACACAGCTGCCCCAACCACACAAGCTGTCCAGATGTGTGGCCCAGTGGTTGCACTGCTGTGCTGAAACAATGAAAGATGGGAGGGTTTGGGTGGGCTGTGCCTTCCCCTCTTTTAAGCTTGCCCAGTCCCTAAACACCAAACACCCAGTCTAGGTGTTTGGTTCCCACGAGTGACCCTACTTCCTGCACTCCATGTTCCTGCTGGCAACACTGACCTCAGCCCTGGACACAGCTCCAGGGAACCCACAAGGGCAGTAGGCAGCAGGCCCTTCACAGTGGGGAGGTCCGACATGGGATAGCATGGTTAAGGGCAGGAGTGAAGGGTTGGGAACCATGCGCTGTCCTGTACCTACATGAGTCTCCTCAGTGTGGCCCAGGGTTGGGTCATCAGGGTCCCCAGGGAAGGCATTGTCCACCCATGTGCGGGCATGCAGGGGCTGACTGGGAGAGACTGAGGAGAGGTGGTGTCAGCTCCAGGCTCTGCATGAGGCCCTGTTGGGGACCAGGCCTCCATGGGGTCACTGCCACACACGCAGGGCAGTCTACAGGCAGGCAGGGAAGAGCTCCCAGAGGAGAGCCAGCTGCGGGAAGTGGGGATTGTAAGACCGCAAGCAGGAGTCCAGCAGGGACAGTGTCCATGGAACACAGCCACACCAGGGCATTGGAGGCATGGCACAGCTCTACAGCTGCTGCTGGACTCCAGAGGCTGTGGCTGTGGCTCCATGGGGAGAGCTGGGTTCTGCAGGGCCTCTGACCCCGTCAGGTCTGAGCTCCAGGCTGTGCCACCTCTGTGGATGTGTGAGACATGCATTCCCTAGGGGGCTCTGCTGTCTGCCCAGCAGTCGCTCAGCCATATGGCCTGTCTTGGGCGACCCCTGTGGATGGTGGTTCCACCTGAGCCAGCCTGGTCACCCTGCTAGAGCTGGCATGGTGGGCTGGGTCAGCCTCCTGGGTTGGGACTGCGCACTCCTGTCCCTGTCCTGTGTCTGGCATGGGCCTGTGGATTGATGGAGGGGCCTTGTCGAGTGACCGAGTAGCAGATGAGCCAGCAGTGCTCAGGTTCTGTGCCTGGCTCCTGGGTCTTCACAGTCAGGGGATAGGGACTGAAGTTCCCCTGGGTGAGATGCCAAGCACACTTGAAGCCAGTTTAGCCCAAGGCTTGCTCAGATTCTCTGCTGTGGTACCAGTGTGACATCCAGCCTGTGCCTGGTGGGTGGGCAGGGTTCTTCCCCGCTGCCTGTTGCTGTGCTGTCCTGAGGGTCCTCCTGGGGTCCTACCGAGAGGTGGCATTTCCTTCTCCCACCCACAGCCCAGTGGACCCAGGCTTGGTCAGACTGAGGCTCCCTCAGGAGCTTGGACCTTGGGGAGCCCTTGGGTGATGGAGGTTCTGGGGAGGAGCTCGAAGGGGTGGTATCCTGGCCACCCGTGCCCTGTACCACAGTCCTGGCGCTGGTTTGCCTACACCCCAGCTCCCTTTGTCAGTCTGGACCGCATCAGCACTGGCACAGCCTGGCCTCTGAGTCCTCGGTGACCCACCGGAGTGCAGCTGTGGCCGGTCCCTTGTGGGCGTCGGGGTGTGAGGCTGTGCAGTGTGGGTCACTGTGTCACACAGAGGGGCTGTATCTGGTGAGGACTGCTTCTTGCTTCTCTGTCTGTATCCACCCCCACCCCCGTGTTATAAGGACACGGATCCCATTGCAGGGCTCCACCCCACCACCTGACCATGTCCCAGGGGCCCCAGCTCCTAGTGCCTCACCTTGGGGTTAGGGTTCCTCGTAAGAACTTGGGAGACACAGAGCTCATTGTGTACCCTTGGGCGACTGCGTGGGTACATCTCTGTGGACAGTGGCCTAGTGGTGGGTAGACCGGGCCGGTGCCCGGGGCTGGGTAGTCTTGCATGGGTACCTTGCACTTCTAGTGTGCAAGTGGCTCTTGTGCCTTGGTCCCCATATTGGCCCTCCTGGGCCAGTGGTGGTGATGTGGTCCCAAGTCCAGGATTTGGAAGGATGAATGGGCATCTCAGGCTGGCCTGGGGAGTCCTGGGGCCCAGATGCCAGCAGGGAGCCTGGGCTTGGGCCCCCCACCCTGGGGGTTGTTGCTGGGTTGGGTCCTGGATGGCCCCCAGCATCCCTTTCTCTGCCTGCCTGCAGCTCCTTCTTCTATGCCTTCCTCAACCTCCTGGTGAGCGCCTTCGTGGTCTTCCTGGTCTTCATTGCCAGCACCATCGTGAGTGTGGGCTTTACCATGTGGTGCGACGCCATCACTGAGAAGGGCACCGTGCCCCACAGGTTTGCTGGGCCCCCCTTCCTGCACCCCACAGATAGATTGACCTTGTGCAGCATGCAGTCTGTGGCTTTATCCTACCTGTGCCCACCTGGTCCCCACCACTGCCCACCTGCTCCCCACCTGGATGGCTCCTTCTCTGAGCTCCACACCAATGTTGGATGCCTCCTTCTTGCTCCGGAGCCTGCAGCATCACACTTGGAGGCCCCCAGGAGCCAGGGCCTCAGCTCTGGGTGGGTGTTGGGCCTAGGGGATTCAGCAGTGCCTTTATCCCCTCATTGCTGTTGGGGCCTGGAGGATAGGATCCCAGACAAGGTAGTGGCCAGGTCCTGGAAGCTCTAGGTGGCTGGGCCTGAGACCTGGGGTCCACCCTTGTGCTGTTGGTGGGTGTCAGATTGGGGCTCTGGTGATGGGGTGGAAGGGAGTGGATATGAACAGGAGCAGGTGGTTCTGTGGGATGAGACAGGACCTTGGCAGTCTGGGGCCTTCAGGGCAAGAATGGATGCTGAGCCGAGCCTGGGCAACCTCTGCTGGTGGGGTACCTGTGGTGGAGTGTGGTGATGGTCTGTCCCTCTGGGCAGACACCCTAAGACTGCCCAGGACCTAGAAAGCAGGACCTGGGTCCCTCTTCCTGAGCTCCACTTTCTTCAGGCAAAGTCAGACTCAGACCCCACCATCTAAAGTAGGAGACAGCAGAGTGGCCAGGGGATGCCCCATCCATCCTGGGCCCGAATGCTGGTGCCTGCACACTGACGAAGCTGGCGTGAGCCCTGGTGCCCTGCTGGCTCCCACCTTCACTTTTCCTGTCCCCACTGGGGGGCCCTCACCCTTCCAGTCCCCAGCCCTCCCGCAGTCCTAGCGGGGCTGCTGCCCAGGGGCTTCACATAGACTTTGCCCTGTTTGTCAGCTCCAGCTGCCATCTGGGGGTGGACTGAGCTGCCCATGTGGAGCAGAGGCTGTTAGGTGGTGTGCCCAGTGTGCCCCATGGGGCAGAGTGGGGATGGCCAGCCCAGCCTCCCTGCAGCCTCCTTGGAGGCCTGAGACCCTGGAGTGGGAGACAGTGGGTGGGGACTGGGACCCTGAGCCAAGGCCAACGCGCATCCTCTGGCCTCTGGGCCTCTTTCCTGAGCGTATGTTGTGGACAGAGCAGGAGGCCTCCACTGTAAGGCCCTCTTTGGGCCAGTGGTCACTGCCCCCATTCTGCATTTCAGCTGTGAGGAGCTGCAAGACATCGACCTGGAGCTGAATGTGGACAACTCTGCCTTCTATGACCAGTTTGCTGTCGCCCAGGTAGAGCACGGAGCCTGCGTGTGACTCTGTGACCCCCACGGGTGGGTGGGCCCCGTCTGGAGGGTGCAGGAGTGGGCAGAGTCAGGTCAAGCAGGTTGTGCAGGGCTAGGTGGGGGATAGCAGCGGGACAAATGTGCCCAAGCAGGAAGGCACCCGGCAAGTGGGGAGGGCCTCGGGACACTGTGTGGACAGGGGCCTCTGGCAGGACAGGGTTTGGGGCGGATCCTGGAGGGGCTGGGCCTCTGGGTCCAGCCCCAGCCCCCTTGTTGGCTGGCAGCCACTGGGGTCTGGATTTGGGGACCTGAGAGGAGCTGCAACGTTCAGAGACCTTCCTGCAAATTTAGTAGAAGTTGCTTTGGACTTGACTATATCAATTAGATGGCCACGTGGACAGCAAGCACACTGCAGTGAACTCCGTGTGATGTGCAGGCCTGGGGATGATTAGATTGTTTCTCCTCCAGCTGCTTGGAAGCAGCGGCTGAAGGTCGATCTCTTCCCACAGCCAGAGGGCCGTGCTTTACAGGCTCCTCCTCTTGGAGGGGTCCAGGCTGGGGGGTTGGACGTTGCCAGCCACTGTCTTCCACCAGAGATGGTGTCAGCCAGGCTGGGGCCAGGGTGGCCTGGGCCCCCGCCTCTGCAGATTTAGGCTCCCCATGGATGCGAAGTGACTGTCCTGTGGGAAGGAGCATTGGCTGTGAACCCCCTCTTGCCCCTCGTCTATGTCAGGGCTGGTCAGGCAGACACAGGGGGCTGGCCCTGAACTGACATTGCTGCTTCCTTGCAGTGCGGACTCTGGGCCTTATGGCTGGCATGGCTGGCCATCACCATGCTGGCCTTCCTGAAGGTCTACCACAACTATCGCCAGGAGGACCTGCTGGACAGCCTGGTCCATGAGAAGGAGCTGCTGCTGGCCAGGCCGGGCCCCCGCACCTCCTTCCAGGGGGAGAAGAGTGCCGTCATCTAAGCTCTGCAGCTGGCTCCCGGCCCCTGCCCACAGGCCCTGTGAGCTGCCCAGCCTTGCCGTGGCCCAGCAGCAGGCAGCTGTGAAAGGGGCCTGGGCGAGGCATCTGCTGTGCCTCCCTGAGGCTCCATGTGTGATGCTGCAGTGTGTGCACATATGTGTGTGCACGTGTGTGTGCATGGGATGTGTGAGAGCAGACCACAGAGATGGGGCGCCCATGGTCCCAGGAGGAGGGCGCTGCCTTCCCACCCCACACTGTGGCCAGGGCTCCTGAAGGCCGGGGACTCCACCTGCCCACCCCATGTCGGCAGACCCTGGTGTGACCGGGACTGGGCTCTGCTGTCCTCAGCAACCCCTACTTTTGGAGCCCCCAACCCTAACCCTAGCCCCTCAGAAGTGTGTTCCCAGCATGCTTTCCCAGCTCGGGCTCTGGTGTGGACCAGGGCCACTTCAGGGGTTCTGGGTGGTCAGGTGAGCCAGCTTGTCAGGGTGCTGGGCAGGCAGGTACCATCCTGGGGGTCTAGTCCAGAGGCCTCAACCCCAGCTGGGGGTTTCCTTCGGGACACCGAGTTACCCTGGGACAGTATTTGGAGAGAGTCCAAGGCCTCCAAAGCTGATGTTGGCCTGGGCCCCTATTACTGGGTGTGGGGGTCCTTTCCCATCCCCCACAGCTGCTTCTCTGTCCCCCACATGGTGTTGTGGCTTCTGCCTCGTTTTGGCCCTTTCCCCCCATTTCTGCTGCAGCCACCTGGGGCTGCAGAAGGAGCAGGAGCAGCGTATGGTTTTCTGAGCCCATGGACCTGCCACTTCCCCAGCCTTGCCTGCCCTGGGCAGCTGTCCTTTGGGCCCCAGGAGCTGGTCTGGGTCCGCCCAGGGCCAGCCTCTCCCCAGGCAGGAGGGCAGGGCTGCTTGGGTCCTCCCAGTGGCCGTACAACACACCACTTCCAAGACACCTTGGCTTCTCTCTGGCTTTTTGCAAGAACGCCTTGTTTTAGCTTACTTCCTGCTGAACTGGAAGTGAAGATTCTCAAGTTTCCATGTATCTGTTTCTCCAGGTCAAAATAAAACTGTGCTCAAGTGTCTCTGGGGTGTGGAGTTTGTTCTGCGCCAACCTTCCCAATACTGCTCCACCTGCTCAGCTTCTAGTTTGTTTCAAGCGCTGCTTCCTGGCTCTGTTCCAGTTCTTCAGAGGTTATTAGGAGTAGTCTTCTGCAAGGCTACAGTGTCATGTCCATGATCCTGGAGCTCCGGTCTCTGCTCCCCACATGACCCCCAGGGTGAGGCAGGATTGGGTAACTTCTCTGGGGCTGTGTCTCCAGGCAGCACTTGGATGGCTGCACGTGGGTTTGTGGACCCTGCAGGGATCACGCTGGGCCTCGCTGTAGAGCAGGATGAGTGCCCTCTGGAGAGCGGGAATGGTGCTGCACCCCAGGCCCAGAGAGGGCTGAGGCTCCCCTCTCAGCCTCTAGAATGTGGGCGTCAGTGGCTAAACTACCCCCCCGATGGGGTGCAATGAGGTGACTCCTGCCACGGGCGATCACCATGCTGATGGTTGGTGCTGGAGGTGCCCGTCCCCTCCTGTGGCCCTTTCCAGGCCACTTCTGGAAATGGGCCCTCTCCATGGGGTCCTCCATCCTGAGGTCCCTGAATTCTGGGTCTGAAGAGACCCTGGGACCACTGCCTAGGGTTCCTGAGGCCTGGGAGGGTGGCTGTGACCCAGAGCATAGTGAGGGGCTGATGTGCCTGTCTGGAGGATATGGCCCAGGGCCTCAGTGGGCCCCAAGATGCTCTGAAGGGAAGCTGAGGGGACTGAGGCAGGGAGGGAGTAGCCCCTGGTGCCTGGCAGGGGCTCTGGCCATGGAGGGTTCTCCAGCCAGGCTGCTTGCTGCATTGCCCTGAAGTCCCAGCCCGGAGGTGGTACAGAAGCTCTGGTGGAAAGTGCTTCTCCTGTGTCAGTGGGGGAAGGACACCTCAGGCTGTCCCATGCACTCAGCTGGCCACCAGCCCAGTGGGCACAGCATCCTCTGCGGTCCCTCTTGGTGTCTGTGTGGGGTCTAGAGGGGCCTGGTAGGGTCAGACCTGACCAGGAGGATGGTGCCCGTGGTGGACTCCACGGAGGTGGCAGGCACAGGCAGGGCTGACTCTGAGTGCTGTGGCCCCACACAGCAGAGGTGCATCCACCTTCTGGGTCCTGTAGGTGCAGGGCTTCCCCTGTGATACCCAGTTCCTGCCAGATAGAAGTGGGCAAAGGCTGGGGTGGTAGCTGAAGTCCTTTCTTGGGTAATGCCCTGGTGCACCCTGACACTCAGGGAGGGAGTGGCTGTACTGAGAGGAGCAGGGCCCTGCTATGTTCCCCCATATCCGACCTCAGGCAGTGGTGCCCCCTTCCCTGGCCCCTGCAGCAGCCCTGTGGTGCTGTCCCCCGTCAGCTCCAGAGCCCGAGACCCAAAGACCCAGGGGTTCCTGAAGCCTCACCCAGCAGGGCTCTGGTGATGACACTGCCCTCCAGCTGTGGTCAGAGCTGCAGGAAGCAGTGCCAGCCACTGAGGGCCATGTGCCAGAGGTGCAGGATGAGGATCCTGAGCTGGGCCCACAGATTCTCCAGGGCCGTGGTGGTAGGCTCAGCCCAGCCGCAGTACAGGCCCAGCGCCACCCCGAGCAGGATGCACAGAGACAGCCACAGGAGGAGGGAGCTTCTCCGGGGCACAGGATGCAGCGTCCCACCTGTGTGCCAGGGACAGTGGCTGAGGAATGGACAGGCTGGACAGCCAGAGGGTGCCAAGGGGCCAGGTGAGGGGAGTTGGGGATGGGGAGGGCCAGAGGCCCAGGGCCCACTGTGGGCTGGGTCAGGACTCACCCTGGACTGCAGCTGTGGGCTCCCTGCGGGCGATGTCTGTGGAAGAGACTGAGATGCCAGTCTGCGGAGTGCCCCAATGCCCCCACCTGTCCACAGAACTGCCCACAGCACAGCTCCAACCAACCATTGGCAGTGGAGGCAGATGAGCTGCCCGGTTCCCCTCCCGCCCTGGGTCCTGATGGCCCCAGGTGTGACCAGGTTGTCAGGGAACACAGGTCAGGACTGGGGTCCATCTCAGCCCACCCAGACCTTCGCCACCAGCCCCCTGCTTGCCAGCACGCCCTCCCCTTACAGTGGACGGCCACCTCCAGGGGCTCCTGGAACCGCACATGTCTTGAGCTCCTCGGTGGATCAGCCTTGTGGGGCACGCGCTCCGGCCAGCTCCGTCTCAGGATGGATGGGGGGCGCTTCCTGCCTCCCTCCTGGGGAAGAGGAGCAGGGAGACCATGAGCCTCTCCTGCTGGACACCGGTCATCCCAGTCCTGTCCCCACTGCTGTCTCTGTGCTTTATGCAGAGGAACCTGCTGCATGGGACCTGAGAGGTGTGTGGTGACCCGGGCCCAACTCACCCTGGCCTTGGCTCCCTGGCCAGCTGCTCTATCCTGGTGGGGTCAGAAGTCTTAAGTGGGCAAGGCCAGTGACCCAGGGCCAGGTTGCAGCCCTGGCTCTGGCCTCCACCAGTCCCCGGGCTCAGGTGACTTTACATGTGAGAGATGAGAACAGTAATACTTCATGGCCGGTGGGGCCCTTTTGGACCACTCTTCAGCCTGAACCCACACAAACTCATGGCTGGTGAAGGACGAGGATCAGGGCTCAGAACTTGGCCACTGCTCCAAAAGCCGGACAGGGCAGGGCAGAGGCTGGGTGGTGTGAGAGTGCTGGCAGCCCTGACCCAGCCTCAGTCTCTCAGTGAGGGGTGACCCCCCAGGTGAATGCCAGGCCCCAGCCCCTCTTCCTGGGCAGTGTCGGGTGTCAGGCGGCTATTTGGGCCCCAGAGGATCTGGGGGAACCTTGATACATGGGGGGTTGTGGGGCTGGGCCAGGGCAGGGCCAAGGTGCCTGGAGGCTTCGGTGGGCCACAGCATCTCCCCAAGAAGCTGGCCTCCTCCTCCTAGCCATGCTCCAGTGGGCCCGTGAGCCCGCCAGGGTCCCTGGACCTCCACTGGTCAGCACAGCCTAGTCTGGACTCTGAGCCCTTGTCTGTGACACAGGACACCGGCTGTTCTGAGGGCTGGAGTGCCTGGGTGCCAGGCTGCCTCTCATGCCTGTGCCTGCACTAGGCTCTGGGGAGGCCGCCCTGCCAGGCTGGGCTGCCTGGGCTCAGTGCCTTTCCCCAGGGGACCCACAGCCTTAATCTGAGTTCCACCCTCCTGTGTGGACCCAGGCTGCTCAGTGACAGAGGGGTCTGTAGTCTCCGCCCCTCTCTGGCCCCAGTCCCATCTACCTGTCCGTCCTCCCTTGGCAGTCCAGTGCTACTCCCCATCTGACCTGTGCTCAGTGCCCCAGTCCCACACATTCAGCCCCACACAGCCTCACACGCTCAGCTTCACACCCAGCCCCACACAGCCTCACACACTCAGGCTCATGCATTCAGCCCTGCTCTCCTGTTCCACAGCCTAAGCTGCAGGGTGGGGCCCAGGAGCCCCCTGTCCTCTCCTGTCCACCCTGAAGCCACACAATCTCTGTCTCAGAAGCCTTACCACTTGAGGCCAGGGCCGCACTGAGCACCCCGAGGTCTCCTCATCCTCTCTGGTCCGATGTGGGGTTTCTGGGCGGGAGTCGGGGTGCCAGGCTCGAGTGGGGGTCTTCATTTACTGGAGCATAGTCCTGGGCGGGAAAGACACGGCGACACTGGGGCACACAGAGCCAGGTGGGCAGTGAGTAGATCCCACCCCCGGACATGGCCCCGCTCACTCCGAGCCCCTGCCTGAACAACTTGCTCTGCTGTAGGAGCCTGGGAGCTGTGGCCTTACCGGGCGGCACAGGCTCCTGTGGGCTGCAGCCCTGGTTCACAGCCACCCTCCACTCCGGTACTTGGACATTTGCAGCTCACTGTCATTTGCCACTTTCTGAGATCATGGACTAGGTTGCTGTGGACATCGCTGGGCTGCTGGATCTTCAAGGGGGCACCAGGCATGGAATGGGCTTCCCATTGTCAGGGCCGTGCAGGTCCTGGATAAGGTCCTCCGGGGATTCCTGACTCCTTGCTGGCCATGACCTGAGGTCCTGGTGGCCACCCGCTCAGCTCTACCCAAACTGTTCCCTTGCCCTGTCCTTCTCCTTCTCTGCTTCCCTCTGCTTCCGATTCTGCTCCCTCTATGTCCTGTGTCTCTCTCAGTGTACAGGTGCCCTGTGGCCTCCCATGCCCTCTTCCCCTGGCCCACACATGTAGCCCCTCCACCCTGGGCTTTCTTCCACAGCCCTGGCAGGCCCTTAACCCCCCAGTCCTCCAGTCCTGCCCTGGTGCAGACCCCACTGAGGACCCATGCATATGAATCTGGGCCTTAGGCGTCAGCCCTTTGAGGGTCCGGGCTACTGAGCCACACCCCTCATTTCTCAGGGGACATTAAGGACAGAGCATTACAGGTGTCCCTCGGGGTGTCCTGCCCCTCCTGGCTGAATGGGTGACACAGGCCAATGGCTTCCCCTGCCAGCTGGGCTCTCCAGTTCCTTTTCTGGGGTCCTTGGTGGACACTGCTGCCCTGCATGTGAAAAACCCTGTCCATCATGGACTCCAGGCAGGGTGCCCCAACCAGAGAGCAGGGCTTCCGCTGTCCCCAAGCATGGTGGCCTCAGGTCCCCCCACAGGTGCAGCTGCCCAGGAGTCCCTGCACCCCTCACCTGGGATAACAGGGACACTCTAGAGCCCAGGGAGGCACGAACACAGGGCCAGCTGAGGGCTGTGGGTTCAGTTACTGCAGAAGGGAGTGGTCTTTGTCGTTGCTGTTGTGCATCAGGTTTTATTGCAAAGAGGATGAGGAAGGAGCAGCAGGCAGTGAGGGCAGGTGGGGCAACTGCTGTGCTCTGGGCAGGGCCAGAGAGGCTGCCCAGGTGGAAGTGGGTATTCGAGGGCCAGGTATCGTGTGTGTATGTGTGTGTGTGTGAGCACCTGGGGTGACTCTGTCTGTGTGTGTACCTGGGGTGTGGTCGCATGGACACAGGTATGCATGTATGTGTGTGTCTGCAGTGTGCGGGAACATGTGTGGTGGGTGAGGCTGCAGGCCCCGGGGCACCTAGGTGGCCCCAGCCTTCTCAGCCGCCCCTCCCGAGCAGTGCCAGCCCCTGTCCTGGACCTGTGAAGATGAGCTGGCCAGTGCCTGGGCTTTACTGAGGTTGGGGCCTGTGGTGATCCCACCATGCTATGGCTGCCACTTGGGGGTGGCTGTGCTTTTCTCTGGCTCAGGGCTGGGTCAGGGAGGACATCTGTGGGTCCCTCTTCTGCTCTGCAGATCTACAGGTGCCCTGGGCTTCTGCATTGGGCCCAGCAGGCCCCTCACAGGGAGGAGGTGGGGGCCTTGGTGTCCCGGGGCTGCCTCAGTCTGGTCTCTGTGACCTTGGCCAACTGGAAGAATGACCTTCCTGGGACTCGTGCTCCCTGCTGGGACACGGGAGGGCTGCAAAAGCAGGTGAAATTGCTGGGTGCCCTCTGCCTGCCCTGGAGCACACCCTCCACAGCAGGGACAGGGTGTAACTCAAATGCACTTGCTCTGCAGCCAGCTCATGACAGATGGGTGATAAAGGGCAGAAAATAGTTCCAGGAGCCCAGGCCTGTGGAGTGTCACTGCAAGCCAGACTGGCCTGAGGAAGCCGCCTGCCCCTCTCCTGGGGGGACGTGGACGGTGGTGCCTCCGGGACTCACTGCCCACGCCTATGCCAATGAGAGAGCATTGCATGTCTCCTGGGCCAGGCAGCAGGGTCCTGGGTCTGCCACCTTCCTGGGCTCAGACAGGCAGCTGGCAAAGACCCTAGTCAAGAAGCAGGCCCGGGGACCCAGGCTGGAGGGCCTAGGAGTCCTGTGTACTTCCAAGACCTGGCCCAGCTCATCTGGGAGACACTGTGGTTGGCCAGTGCCCCTCACCCCCTGCTGCCTGCCTCTGCCCCAGAGGACAGCGGTGTCCACCCCACTGTGCCTGCCCTGGCCACCTGCCCTGTCATCCAAAGCCGTGGCAGGCAGGACCTCCTCGCAGCTGCTGACATGTGGGTGACCTAGGACCCCACCCGCCCTGTGAGGGGCAGCTCTTCCTCAGCTTGCTCTGACCACTGGCCAGGGCAGCTGTGGGGTGGTGTGCCCGCTCCCCCCACACTTGCTGCCCCAGGTGCCCAGCCCTGCTGATCTGCTGTGGGCGGCCTGCTCCAGTGTTGCCCTGTGGGCCAGAGGGGATACATGCATACGTGCACACACACACACATGCACACAGGTGAGCACACAGACAAGCACACATGCCCACCTGGCTCCTGCAGTGCGGCCCTGTGTTGCTGGAAGGCCCACCCGCCCGATGAGATACTGAAGGCCGAGCCTCAGGCGGAGCGGAACCCGAGCTGCTGTGGCCCACAGACTGGCCAGGAAGTTTCCATTACAGCAGCCGCTGGTTCTTGCTGCCTTTGTTATAGAGGATGGCAGGGAGGTATCCCTGGGCTGGGCGGTGGGTCTGGGTCCCAGGCACCCACCCAGCCTGGCACAGGCAGAGCCTAAAGGCTGAGGCCACAAAGCCCAGCTGTGCTTGTCCCGCTAGAGGAGACGGAAGGCTGGGTGCTCCTGGGATGGCCTCCCTCTGCAGGATGGAGGCGGGGCGGGAGGGCTGGGGCTCTGAGAAGGGCTGTCGCTTCACAGCCAGCTGCTGGCAGCTCCCCAGATAAATGTGCATTTCCCACTTGGGCAAGAGGGCGTTCCACAGGAGGGCTGAGTACCCTCTGGCCTTGCCGAGGCTCCCACTGGCCCTGGCCAGGAACAGGGAGCAGGTGCTGGCCAGTGGCTTCCAGGCCCTCTCTCCGCTGTGCCTGGTGCCCCCCTTCCAGACTCCCCTGAGATAGTCTTGGAGGGACTGGGTCAGGCTTGCTGCCTGGGAGGTCTGGAGCACCAGGGGCCAGCGAGTCGTGAGTCCTTCGGCAGTCCCACTAGCAAGGAGACACAGGTTCAGGGGGCCAGAGGCTGTGGGCTCTCCAGATGCCCAGTCTGCCTGGAATGGCCCCACCCTAGGACACCCAGTCCCAGGTAGAAAGGAAGGGTGGCCATCATGAGGTGTCCAGGGCTCCCGGAGTGACTACTGCTTAGGCTTTGTTGTGGCCTCCACCCACCTCCCAGGTTCTTTCCCATTCCCTTTGCTGGGAAGACCCTATCCAGGCAGGAAGTCAGCGTTGTCCTCTTTCACCTTGCTTCTCTCTGTCCTCACAAACAGGAAGCAGCCAACTCTGGTTCTGGGGTGCGAGGACGTGTCCCAGCCAAGTTCCCCCTGCTTCTGCCCCCAAGTAGGTGGGCCCAGGCCTGGGCACAGCTCGCAGGCCACATGAGTGACCAGGCCTCTCCTGGGCTCTGGTCTGGAAGGCTTGTCTGTGGCCTCTCCTCATGGCGGAGCCTGTCCAGAAAGCAAGGCTTGGGCCGAGGGCTGCTCCCCTTTGGCAGAAATAGCAGCAACCTTGACAGCCTCCGCTGGCCGGATGTGAGGCAGCTGTTTCCCAGGCCCCTGGGGACATCCGGCCAGGCCTGCAGACTAGGCTGGAGGTCAGGGCCACTGTCCCCGCCCTGGCCCCACGTGTCCTCCTGGACTGACTCCAGAGCCCTGCAGCTCTTGAAACTCTGTGGTTGGACTCTGGGTCAGAGGGGTGGGTATGGGTGGTGTGGGTTGCTGTGCAGGAAGGGCAGCCCCTCAACTGGCCCTCTGCCTCCCTCAGACTGATGCTTTGCTGGTTAGATTTCTGTGCCAGGCAGGGCATTGAGTTTCCCTGTCTGCACAGGGGAGTGGACTCTGTGCTTGGGACAACAGGAAATGAGGTACAAGGTACGCAATATAGTCCAAGTTAGCATTATTGGGGGGCAGATGTCTAGCTGTGGTGTGCTGACCCTGTTGTAGGGATGCCACTGTGGGTGCTGGGGAGAGAGGGTGTCCCCCACAGCTTGGGTTTGGTGAACAGCAGCATTTAGGGGTCATGAGAACCACTGCCCAGCTGAATCCTGACCAGGCCTCCAGGGTCATAGAGTAGAGCCCTGCCCCTCTGTCCATCCGAGGTCTGGCAGGAGGGAGCAGCCAGTTCCAGGCCCCTCAGGGCTGTCCAAGGTATGCTGTCTCTGGAGGGGACCTGGCAGCGCTGGGTCACCTAGGGTCCTCCTGAGGTCTGTACTGACTGTGCCCTCCACACTTGGCCCCAGGGGGCACTGCCTGGGGTACTAGGTGGGCCCTGGGCCAGTGGGTCCTCCGCAGGCTAGGAGCAGGCCCCATGGGTGCTGAGGTTCCATGCTGGTAAGGGGTGCTGTCCAGGTTTGCTCCAGCGCTATTCCTGTCCGGCCAGTGGCCATGGAGCAAGCCTGCCCTCTGCCCTGTGGACCTGGGGTGACTGAGTCCACATCACCACCTTCCTCCATAGCCTGCAGCTCCAGCAGTTTGAAGCGGATCCATCCACCTGAGGCTGGGTGTGCATAGGGATCTGGGGGAATCTGTGTCCTGCGTGTAGCCCCTGACATACTTCCCAGAAGCCAGGGCTATACAGCAGGGGCCTTGGCCTCTAGGACTGACTGCTCGCCCATCCCCAGCCAGAGCCCGTCCTGGGCACCACCCTACCTGGCAGGGGCTTCATGTTGGAGGCTGCTGTTCCCCCAGTGGGGATCTCGGCATGCCAGCCCCATCACCACCAGCAGCCCAGGTAATAGGAGCCGCTGGGCCCGCAGATGCTAAAACTGGTGCCCATGTCTGTCCCCTAAATTATTCATGACCTCCAAGAGGCCATAAACGTCCTGGGCTCTCTGTGGGAGTTGTAATTACAATGATAAATTTTATTTATAAAGCCAGTGCCCCGAGAGCTAGGTGCCTAGGGGGCCGTACATAAGCCATAACCGAGCCGGCCGCCCAGAGCTGCTGCGGCAGCTGTTTTTCTGACGGGGACTTCGTGGGGGCGGTGGAGTGGGCAGGGGAAGACTGGCTGGGCTGGAAAGGGCAGCCATGGGCTGCTGGACTGTGATGGGCTCAGAGCCTGCATGCTGTCCTCCAGGTTCCCTGGGTGCTGCTCACTCTTGTCCAGTCCCTGGCCCAGGACCCACTGTCCATCCGGCTTGGCTCTGTCTGGCCCAGGGCGGAGCTTCCATGTAGCTGGCTTGTCAGTCATGGAGGAACTGCGTGTTCCCTGGGAGGCTGCAGCTTCTTTTGTCTCACCAAGCCCATGGTGGGGGCCCCACCAGCAACAGCACAGGGGGGCTCTAGGGACAACTCTAGAGTGCCTCCTGTGCCCCAGCCCCTTTGGCTGCAACTGTGACCCTCTCCACCATGTGACCTCGGTGGCCCATCACCTACCACTCCCCTGGGCTTCTTGGCCAGGTGTTGGTGTGGCAGGTGGGCCAGCAGGGCACCCACAGCCTGACCTAGTCAATGCTGTCAAGGCAGCAGGGAGCGCCCCAGAACTGGATGCCCACTGCCCTTGATGCCCAAGTGCCTGTTCTGGGGTCTGCCTTCCAGGACTATCTGGGTCCCCAGTGGGAACACCCCTGACCTTTGCATAGCCCCAGGGCCTCCTGAGTTGCTGGCCTGACAGGTGGTCATCCTCTGAGGCCCAGAGAAACAGACTTGGGGATGTCACCAGAGCCAGAGCTGCTGAGAAGGGGCCAAACAGGCCTCGCTGCCTGGGACCCAGCATTGTTGTGGTCCCAGTGAAAGCTGATGCCGTCGGGGCCAAACGGGCCAAGGTTCAGGAACCTCCAGACCCACCCTGTGCCTCCCTAGGCCTGGAGCATGGTGGAGCCCTTTTGCGCATCCCCTGCCCCCATCAGAGCCTTGTGGCCCAGTGGATCCCAGGGTGGTGAGGTTCTGACATCTCACAGCCAGCAGAGGGTGCTTACCAGCCCATCACAGCCCATCACACCTCAGGACCTGAGGGAGCAGGTGTCATCCCTACCCTGCAACTCCTCATCTACAGGGGTCATGGGGGATGATGGTGGCTGTAGGGGGACCAGGACTCTACAGCCTCTGCCAAGGCCACACTGCTGGCCATGCCAACTTCTGTTCAGTCCCACTTGGTCCCCGGCATGCCCATCTGCAGTCAGCTCACCTGCTGCGACCCAGGTGCCCAGGCAGGTCCTGTGGTCACGTGGTATCTCAGGCAGCCAGGTGGGAGAGTTAGGCATGGGACTATCATGTGCAGCATCACTGCCCCTTCCCTGGATAAGGTCTGGTGTCCCAGAGCATGCCCTTCATACATCACTTGTTCTGCCAGACACAGGCTAGTGTGGTCAGATGCCTGGGCCTGCACAGGCCAGAGGACAGTGGCCAGTAACACGAGTGGGTGGCCTGGGCCACGGAGACCCTCAGGCACCTCCATGCAGACAGTGACCTGCTGGCCTGGATCACACAGCACAGTGTGAAGTCACGCTGACCCACTCGTGTTTCTGGGGCAAGGAGGCAGGTGTCCACTCTGTGGGGGATGTGGGCACAAGTCCTGGACTATGGCCACCACAAGGCCTGGGAGGAGTGGGGTGGGGAGCAGGAGGACCACGCAGTCTCAGGAGGGGTGGGTGGGCTCTCAGGGGTGGCAGACCATGTGGTCCTGAGTCTCATGTCTGCTGGGGTGTGGGGATCAGGCTGGCCATGCTGCCAGAGGTTCTGGGTCAGGAGGAGAGGGGCTGGAGGCTCTGTGGGGCTGTGTCACCCCTGGTACCCCAGCCTGAGGATCCTGGGCAGGGCCAGGGGGTTCTGGGAGCTCCCCCTCCCTGCCTGGGTCCTGGGGTTCCTGAGGTTGGCATGGCCAGTGGGGACCCAGGTTCCTGGACTAGAAGGGCAGGGGCTGGCGACCTCATGGGGTGGCTGGCAGGGCCATGGGCTACACTCTGGTGGTGCGGGGTGATCAAGCAGGATGTGGGGCTGCAGCCTGGCTGAGCAAGGTTCCTGCAGAGGAATGAAGCCTGCATTTCCTTGCATCTCACCTTGGGTTCTTTCTGAGGATCTACGAGTCAAGTGCAGAGTCTGCAGTTTGCATCCCTGTGGCGTCATTCTGACACCCAGCACACCTGCTCACTCTCACACCCCAAGGTGCCTCCAGGGTGCTCCGCAGCTCAGAGCCTAGCACAGGGGCTTCCGCACTGTGTGGCTGAGTCCTGGGGAGTCCCTGAGGGCTATGGCCAGGACAGCATCTCCCCTGTGCTGTGGTGGGGCAGCATGGAGGGTCCTCGCTCTCTGAGGCAGCGGTGATGCAGAGCCCGCAGGGTTGCAGAAATCCAGCCTGAGGCAGCATCACAGTACCCTCTGTGGGTGTCCAGCAGGGCCTTGCATTGCCCCTTGCACCCACAGCATTGCTCTGAGAAGACAGGGTCACCAGGAGCTCCAGCGGGCGGGGCGAACTCCTGTCACCCCACCTCTCCCGCATCCTGGTCCACAGTGAGGTGGGTGTGAGCACAGCCACCTGGGCCCCTGGTGCCACTCTCTCAATGGCCCACTTATCCCTTGGGATCACCACCACGTGCACACATGAGTGCACAGGCTCAGGTGTGTGTTCAGGTGTGGTTGGAGCACAGGCCTCTTGGAGTGTGTGTGGGGCACACCCCCTCTTGGGGGCCGTGATTGCCCCCCTGGGCTCTGCCCATGAGTGACTGGGAAGCTGGGGTGGTGCCAGTGGGGCTGGTGCTGTCTGCTCATGGCACGTGACTCGGGACCTTGCTCAGAGCTCCACTTAGGCCAGTGTGGGGTGGAAGAAAGAGGCTACAGAGAAGCAGGGGGTGAGTTTCTCAGCTTATGAGAAAATGATGGAGTCATTAAGAAAAATAACTTTCAGAGAACTAAAATGAGAGGGGAATTGAGTCCATGGTAAAAGTCTGTCCTTTCTGGGCTTGGTTAGGGCCTCCCTGCCGCTGTCTCTGTGAAACACGGCTAACAGCCTGCCAGCCTGGCCCAGCCCTGGGAGGCAGGAGTAAGAGGAGAAGGAGCCCAAAGGCCCACAATGTGAGAGATCCACGAGACCTGAGTCCTCCCCGCATGTCTGTGCCGGGGCTGCGGTCTGCAGGCAGGGCATGGTGGGGACCTTGGTGATAGGTGCAGGGGGCTGTGGCCTGGCCTGGGTGTCCTGTGAGGCTCTGGGGACAGCACTGAGCTGAGCTTCAGAGTTTGGGAGGAGGCTCAGGGTGGGGAGAAGGTGGGGGAGGGAGGCCATCCCCGGGGTGGCTCTGCATACAACTTCTGTAGACAAGGGCATCAGCACCCTGCCTAGGGAGGCCTCCTGCCCAGGGTACCCCATAGGCCGCACTGCCTGCTTGGGCACAGCGGGCTGGGACATGGACAGCCTGCCCTGCAGGAAGGTGGACCTGCCTGTGTGGGTGGAGCCTGGGTTCCTGGGTCTGGGCCCTCCTCTGTGTGCCCAGTCTTGTTCCCAGGAGGCTGGTGAGTCAACCCTGGAGCAGGAAAACCTCAGGCAGTGACATCAGCCGCTCCCACCCATCACAGGCCTGACCCCTGGGTCCTCTGCATCCACCAGCCTCTCTGTGTGACCAAGACTGGAGCACCCCAGCAGCTCAGTCCTTCCACAGGCAGGGGAAACTGAGATTGGCAGAGGCTCCTGGACACATGGTGGCCTGGCCACTGGCCCTGAGGCTCCTGAGCCTCACGGGGCACTGGCAAGGGGCCTCCTCAGCCTGTTGTCCAGTCTCTTGGGCAGCTTACTGTGTTTCTGGGCTCCTGTCCCCCACACACTGCCTTCCATCCCTTACAGGGACATTGAGCGTCTCCGGAGAACACTGCAGTGGAGTCCAGGCAGGTGGCACATGTGGTGGCATTACCCCTCCCTGGTCTGCTGGTGTCCCCTGGGTTCCTGAGGGTCGTGCCTGTCCATAATCTGCTGTGGCTCCTGCATGCCCTGGGCTGTGCCCCTCCCTTACCCCAACTCCTACTTCCTGACCCCAGCTTTGCCCTGGGCCCTGGCTCTTCTGGATGGCCACCTGCAGTTCCTCAGCCACGTCCTGTACCAATCAGCTGCCCTCCTGTGTCTTCCCGGTGAGAGGCTCTGGGGCCCTGACCTATCTAGGGCGCTGGTGACGCCAGGCTGCTTCAAGAGTGCCTTTGTGTGGAGCCCATCTGCTCTCTCCTGGAGTGGAAGGAGAGGAGAGGGAGGGAGGCTGGCCAGGCGCAATTAATTCCCTTAGTGGCTTCCGGCACAGAGAGAGGAAGATGGACTGTCCTCTCTCCTTTCTGACTTGAGAGCCACCCTCCTGCCCAGAAAGCACCTGGCTGGTCTGAGCCAGGGAGGCCTCGCCTGGCAGGTGAGCCTTTCTGACACATCTCCCTCCTGCACTCTGCAGCCCAGAGCCACTTGCACCTGAGTACCTGTGGTGGCATCTGTGGTCCTCCTAGAGGGGGCAGGCCCCTCAGGGAGCTCCAGCATGGGGAGTGAGGCCCCGCGTGATGACTAGGGAGCGGCATTGGGTGCCCTGTTCCCCAGGAGGAAGGCCCTGCCCGGCCTGTGCCCCTTGCCAGTAAGCCCAGTGGCTCAGGCTGCAGTGGCCATGCTCCCCCAACCCACCAGACTCGCAGGTGGGTCCTGGCTGCCAAGTGGGGAGACAGAGCAGGAGATGGGGTTCCACAGGGTGGCTTTGTGTGCACTGGGATGTGGTGCTGCCCCTTGTGCCAGACTGGATGCTGGTGTGAGGCTGTGCAGGGCAGGGCCTAAGGGACCAAGGCTTTCCCAGAGAGCTGGGAGGAAGCAGCCCACCTGGCTGGGGACCTGGAGAGTCCCTGGCATCAACAACTTTGGTGTCTCAAACATGTCTCTGTCTCTGGGGTGGGGACAAAAGCTGTGCGGCTGAGGAGACAGCCACCCCTGTCCTGCGGAAAATGCTGTTGGGGCTGATGTCTCGGTTAGGACCAATGCTGATTAGAATTTTTTATAAGTTTTTTTATAACAGTAATAACAGCTCTTTTGAGACAATAACACGGCTGGGAAGGATTTTAAAGAGCTTCAGGAATGAGATTTGATTCACAATCAGGAGCCCTCACGTGCTAGCATTTGCATGTCTGCGCTGCCCTCTGGAACCAAGCTCCTTTGACCATCAAACTCCTCCCCAGCTGGCCCCTGGGTTGAGGGCTGGGGACCTCCAGATTGTGGCCTCTGCAGATGGCAGCTGAGGTCTGTCTGGCCGCCCAGTCCCAGCCCCAAAAGCTGAAGGGAGAGATGCTGTATTGGCGTTGCCCCAAATGTGGGCAACAGGCCGCCAGGTGGCGACGGAGGACCAGCCAGTGAGGCGGCGGCACCCCAGGGCAGGAGGAGGGGGACGCCCCAGGGAGGTGGCCTCTGCCTGGGAGCTGGAGGCCGTCCTCAGCCCTGCAGAGGCCTATGGATCCCACAGGCAGGGCCTCGGGGGGGCACTTCAGGGGAAGGACCGTGTCTGGACTGCCCGGCACCTGGGGCCACGTCCTTCCTCAGGGCCACCTGGCTCCAGGGTCTGCTCTGCTGTGAGGACACCAGGGACCTCTGCCCCATCTGAATGTCTGCACCTGCTTAGGGTCAATGGGGGTGGGGGCAGGTCAGGGGGCTCCCCGGGAAGGGGGCTGTAGATGCTTTTGGGGCCTCATGACACCTGGGGATCCCAGCCCACAGGGCTCTGGCTGTCTGAGTCATGCCGCAGCCATCTTTCTTTGCCATCTTGGGCCTGGGTCCTTTTCAGGGAAACCCCAGTACTGGGGTGAGGGGCTGGGTACAGCCGTCCCTGGAGTCCTATGGCAGGGCCTTAGGAGGCCCCCCTGAGAACCACTGGGGTGGTGTCCCCTGTCTCCTCCTGGGGTCTCACAAGGGGACAGAGGTGGATGAGGGTCCCCAGGGGCTGCCTCTGGGGCTCAGGGATGAGGACCACAGCTTGTGTTGACTGGGACAGGAGACCAGGCCCTCACCCTGCTGGAGAGGGAGGCCTCAGTTTCCTCTGTGGCACAGGAGGAAATGAGTCTTCCTCTGGAAAGCAGCTGCCCTGTCCTCCATGGCCCCAGCCCTGTGCAGCCTGGTACCAGCTGAGACATCCCAGGTGATGTCCCCAGATCGCCTTTTGGTCCCCTGCCCACTGCCCTCTCTGGGTAGCCTGGCCTTTCAGGGAGACCTTGTTCCTCTGGCTACCAGGATAGCAGTTTCCAAGTAGCTCTTCTGATGGAGTGGGGTCTCTGGGGGCCTCAGCCCAGGGGCTGCTCCCTGCACCCTCCATATGGCCACATGCCATGGCTGCCAAGCCCATCAGCTCCAGCTGCCTCTCCTGTGGCCATGCAGTGTCAGGGAGCTCAGCGGGACCATGACCTCGGCTGGAGGAAGTGGCTGCTTCTGCCTCTTTGTGCTCTGCAGGCTTCAGACATGGTTGGCATGGGGGTGATGACCTGTGCTCAGATGGCCAGGCAGCCAGGAGGCCCCTCTCAGCAGTGGGGAAGAGCCATGGGGCTGGCAAGTCTACCAGCAGCTCTGTCACCATTGTGTGACCATGAGCAAGCAAACTGCCTCCATGAGCCTGCACCAGAACTTCTGAGAGTCCCAAGCTGAGCTTGGATCCCAGACCACAGGAGCAGTTCTCATGCATACTGAGCCCTGGACTTACTTCATCCTCATGAGCCATAGTCTCAGCCCATACTGAGCCCTGGCCCCAGCCCATATTGAACTCTGATCCCAGCCCATACTGAATCCTGGTCCAAGCCCATATGAAGTCCTGCTCCGAGCACATGCTGAATCCTGGTCGCAGCTCATACTGAGCCCTTATCCTAGCCCATACTGAGCCCTGGTCCCAGCCCACATGGAGCCTTGATCTCGGCCTCCCACTCAGCCCTGATCATGGCTCACATGGATCCTAACTCAGCACCAGATAGAGCCTGGCCTGGGCAGGGCTCGGAGAGTCTGAGGGTGGGAAGATGACCACCATGCTGCGGGGCACACTTGGGACATACTTCCTTCTGCTTCAGGGTGCCATCCAACTCCTTCCCTGGCTCCCCGTGATGCAACTCTGGGCCTGTGGCTCTCATGGGGGGTGGTGCTCTGGGTGCAGGGACTCTGGATTCTCCTCTGGTGTCTCAATTCTGCCATCAGCACCCCCTTGCCCAGGAAGCCTCAGAGGGAGGGGGCTCCACCTTGAGGGCCTACACCTGAGCTGGGCTCTTGCTGGGCACTGTGGGCGTGGTGGTGTCTTGGCTGTGGGTGGGCACTAAGGAGATGGCCAGCCCCATGCAGGAACTGACAGCTGTGCAGGGAGCCACCTCCAACTCCATAAACTTCCCAGGTGACAGTGAAGGCTGCTCACCATGCTCCCAGCCTGTCTCAAGTCATTGTCTCTCTGCGCCACCCATGGACCTGCACAGCAATGCTGGCTTTGGGTGAGTGTGGGGGAGTTCTGAAGAATTGCCTGCCACCGATGCTTATTTAAATCCCGGCTGATTTATGAGCATGGACAGTTTTAAGGCCACCATGGAGCAGGTCGTCAGCCAGAATGCTGAGCTGACAGTTTGCACAGTGAGCACAGAGGCTCGCAGGTGGCGCCTGGCCCCTCTGCCCCCACCTCCGGTCTCGGGCCCCCATACCTCCCAGGACACCAGTGTGCAAATCTGCGGGACACAGAGTGTTCTGTGGAACTTCAGCTGCAGTAGGAGCTCAGAGCAGGGGAGGATGTGTTGCCTGCCCAGAGCCCAGTGGGACCAGGAGGGGTGGAGGGCGCTGCTGGGAGAGGGGTGTGCAGCACACAGTGACCCTGAGGTCAGCCACATGTGGTCCAGGTGCCATGGGTCAGTGGAGGGTGGCTGGCTGGCTTCTCCTTTTCCCTGGATGAGGACAGTGACAGCAGACAGGGGGCACAGTGAAGCCCAGGATGGGGGGGTACAGGGAAAGGATTTGGGTTTGTCTTAGGCCTAGAGCTGTGTGCTGCCCAGGAAGGCACTGCCCTGCCAGCCTGAACTCTCTGGGAAGAGGTGGGTGCAGGGCAGCAGGTCAGCTAAGGCCACATGTATGCAGAGTGCCCTTTGGGGACACCCTGGGGAGTGATGCTGGCATTCTTTGGGGGCCCAGGGCTTGTTGCCAGCTTGCCAGGAGTCTGGGGGACTCTGTGCCTCTCTTGGGCTCAGCTGCTCTATGCGTGGAAACAGCCTGGGGGTCCCCAGCTATGCCCATGGGAGAGACACGGAGGACATCCGTCTGCAGCACCACCCAGGCTCCCATGGGCAGCGTGTGCCTGCCTGTAGATTGTGTATATGTAGGCTCATGTGTGCATGCATGCAATTGTGTGTGTGTGTGTGTGTGTGTGTGTGTGTGCGCGTGTGTACCTGGGTGCTCAGGGCAGTGCTGACTCCTCCCGCAGAGGAACTGGGTGTGAAGCTGCTGGCACCCGAGGTGTCCCTTGGGCCCCACACCCCATGCCAGGCAGCATGGGGGGCCCTGGAGTGGCAGCAGCTGCTGTGTGCTCCTGTGCCCTCCCTGTGGGATTTAGTTGCACAGCGTGTGGAGACCACTGGAAGGCGATCTCCTGAGCTGCTAAGTCAGGGTGGCCCTAGTGGGTGCAAGGAGGGCCAGGAAAATCCCCACAGCCTGGGCAGCCACTTGAGCAGGGCAGGCACAGGGGATGGGGTGGCTCTGGGGCCCTCAGGCCCCTGCCTGGCTCTCTTCTCCAGTCTGATGCCAGTGAGTGCTGGCCTCAGAGGAAAGGGCTGCAGTTCGAGGGCAGCTGAGCAGCCCAAGGACAGCTAGGCTCCCTGGCACAGGCAGGCCGGCTTACCAGCTGTGCAACAGAACAGCAAGATCTTCCTCAGCCTCCCTCCATTTCACACCATCCGCCCAGAGTGGCTGTAGTGAGAAAGCTCTTCTCTGGAAGGCTGTAATGTTGTGTTCCCTGGGGACAAGCAGGGATCCTGGGAGCTTGGCTGGCATGGGAGTCAGGGCACCTGGGGATCAGCCTTGCCCAGGCAGGCAGCATATGACAGCCTAGACCCCACCTTGTGTCTGTTCCTAGACACCATGTCCTTGTTGGGGCCTCTCTTTGTGGGAGCAGACTGGAAAGGGGTGGCCTGAGGCCTCAGTGTGAGTGCTGGGTGGATGTCAGAGGGCAGAGAGCTGGGACAGAGGCTGGCAGTAGCCAGAAAGTGGACGAAGTCGGTGGGGGTGGAAGGGGCGCTGAGGCCTTGGATCGTCCAGTGGCCTGGAGGCTGGGGTCCGGGCAGTCTGCCATGCATGAAGGCTGTGGGTGGGCTGGACCTTGCATGGTGGTGTGGACAGCCAGCGAGGGGCAGGATGGTGCCCCACACAGGAGCCAGGCTGCATCAGGAGTGCACGCCCACCTTGTGAATATTTAACACAGCCTAACAAAACTGCATGTATAATTAACCAGGTGGAGGGGTTGGAATAATTTGTCTTCTTAAAGGGGATTTGGTAATTTGTTAAGCTGTTTTGAAATCTGCAGTCTAGCTGCAGCCACGCTGATTTCTAAATTAATTTGTGTGATTTAGAAAGTAGTAGTTTCTTGCTTCTGTGTGGCCTCAGGTGCCTGGGTGGCCTCTGTTGGTGCTGGCTAGTGGGTTCATTCTGATTTTGTTGACTGACTGATTGACTGGTAGATGCATTTATTCATCGTGTCCCACAGAGCTCTGCCTGCTATCCTGAGTCTGCTGCTACTGGGATTTTGGGGGTCAAGACGAGCAGCCCCCCAGCCCGGGGTGTTGGCTGGATCTCTTTCAGCCCTGCTGAGACTGGCTGCTGAGACAGGGGGAGCCCAGGTAGCCCCTGGGTGCCAGACTGTGGGGGACCCCACCCTGGGCCTTACACTGAGGTCGCTTTATCTGTGGTTTAAGGAGCAGGCAGTGAGGGTCTGTAAGGCCAGCTGTGACCTGGGATCACGAGGGGTGGCCACGGAAGCCTCAGACCCCAGTCCATGGCCCAGCAGCGGGGCTGTGCTATGCTTGGAGGTCTCTGCCCAGTCCCATGTGGTGCTGCCACCCAGCCAGCCAGTATACAAGTCCACGTCACCATGTCTCTGGGCGGTGGCTGCGGGGTGACTGGGACGTGGCGGGAACTGTGGGTTCCTTGCAGCAGGCGTGTGGAAAGGCCAGGCAGATGGCAAAGACAGCACTGTGCAAAAGCTGTGGCAGGGAGACCAGGCCACACTGAGCGAGCATCTCTGGCACTAAGAGCCGAGTGCTTCCCTTTCCTAAGGTGGGGTGCAATGCCGTGGCCAGTGTCAGGCTGGTGGGCTGATGGCCCGAGGGATGCGCTCCAACCCTGTGGAGAATGGGTGGCTTCCTGCACTGAGCAGGTGCCCTCAAGCTCCTGCCCAGCCATCTGGGGCTGTGTGCGATCCCAGCTGACCCCTCAGAGCCGGCCCCAAATTGAGGTCTCAGACGGTGACTTCCAGATATTGGGCACAGAGTTGATCAAATCCTGCCCACTGGCCATGGGAAGAGTCTCCAGTTCTGGTGCCTTTTCTCACTTCCAGTGCCTTTCTTCACAGGCCTGAGTGCTCCTGGCATGGCATTACTGTCCCGGGGGAGATGGTCATCATCCCTTCAGACCTCGGCCCCCGAGTGGGCCTGGACACCACAGGGAACAACCTGTCCTGGCTTTCCCTGGCCATAGGACCTGGTTGCTTCATGGGTGCAGGTTCTGGGGAGCCGAGGGGAGGGAGGACACCCCGTGCCATCCTGCTCCAGAAAGAGGGCTGTGTGGGAGTCTCCTAGCTGGGGGCTTGGGGCTGGCACCTGGATGGGCACTTGCGGTGATGTCCGTGGTTTTCTTTGCTTCTGGGATTTGGGGGCACAGGGGAGGGCAGGAGAGAGAGAGCCTGTTCAGGATGAGTGGCCAGCCAGGAGTGGACAGAGGCCAGACTTGCTTCCTGGTGGTGGCTCAGGATACCCACCCCGGTCTGGGTAAGTGTAGGGTGCCTGACACACCAGGGGCTCCACAGACCCCCTCCAGCTCCTCTGTGCTCCCCACTGCTGTGGCTGTGGCTCGGTTTGGGCTTTCTCAGCCAGCCAGAGCTGAGGACCCCAGGGGACAAGTCCTCACACTCCTCTCCTCGGGAGAGAGCCTGGCCCAGCCCACCCACTGCCTGAGCCCACCTGGCCAAGGTTCTGGGGCCAAGGACAGGCACAGTGCTCCAGGGCGGATACTGGGCAGGGAGTGCAGTGCTCATGTGGGGTGGCTCTGGGCTCCTCCCTGACAGTACCCCCAGGTCCCTGTCCCTCCTGGGGTTCAGGGCTTCCTGCTGGACTGTGCAGGGCTTCAAAGACTGTCCTGTCCTCCAGCCATGCAGAGCAGATGGCTCCAGCTGTCGCCTCTGCCTTTGAAGCTGGGGCCCCTAACGTTTCCTTTCTGCCCAGCACCTGGGCTTCAAAGCCACCTCTGGGGTTGGGAACAGACTCAGCTGCTGCTGAGAAACCCAAGGAGGAGGAGATGGACTGGGAGGGGATGTCTCAAGGGAGGGTGGTTGACCAGGCAGGAGTGTGGTGTTGGCCCGGGATAGGGCTTAGTGAGAGCAGGGAGAGCAGAGAGGACTGACATTCCTTGGGCTCTGTGGTGCACCCCATTTCTGGTACAGGAGGGAAGCTGAGGCTCTGAGGGACTCACGCAGGTGTGAGAAGCAGGTGGGCCGGGCCAGGCTCCCCTAGGTCCCGGACTCATGGCATCTGACTGGGGCCACTGACCCCCTGGGTGGGACTCCCCTCACCCCAGCGGCCCTGGGGTCCCTCGCTGTGTACTCTCATGAGATCACTGAGCCTTCCCCTCCTCTTTGTTCCATTCACGAAGGCCCTCGGCAGCTCTCTCTCCATGGCTGGGTGAATCCTGAAATTCTCCTTCCATTAAAAATAAATGCCCCATTTTATCTGCCTGAAATGGCTCTACTCTCTGATTGTCTATTCCACAATGCCATATATGGGAAACTATAAAATCATAATACAACTATTAATCCGCTGTTTCTGCTTGTACCTAATTTTTATTAAAAATATCCCGTGCTCCAGCTGCCTTGTAAGTTATAGAGAGGTGAGAGTCTGCTGCGAGACTGGCTGGGAAGCCATGTGTTGAGCAGACGGAGCCCTCCAGGGCCCAGGACACAGCATGCAAGGTGGGCACATGGCCAGGGACCAGGGCTGCTCCGAGCCCAGGGCTCCACCTGCCAGCACCCAGGAGCTCAGGATTGTGGGAGCCCCAGCCCTTATGGAAAGAGTCCCCAGGCATTCTCAGGCTCAGGGTGCCATGACTTGGGGCCATGTGGCCATCTGGGGTTCAGGGGTGGGGTTGGGGTGCGCCACAGAGGCTGGAGCATCAGTCCTGGTCCTGAAGCCCACTGACGCGTCCCTTTGGCCCCAGCCCTGTGATGTTCAGGACACAGTCCTCCTGTCCCTGGAGCAGCAGCTGTCTCCACTCTAGGGCTCTGGCCAAGGGGCTTCTCTGTCCAGCAGGGGATACAAGGTCTGGGTCTCCTCCTCACAGTCCAGGGCCTGCCTGGCTGCTGCGAAAGTGCAGGAGATGCCATGGGGGCTGGAGTTGCAGGAGGAACCCCGAGGGCCTGGGCCGAGGCCTAGGCAGAGTAAGGTGGGCAGTGGGCCAAAGGAGAAAGTGCATCTCCCAAGGGCTGTGGGACAGAGCCGAACTCTGCCTCAAGGCTGACAGCCACAGCTGCCTGGGTGGGAGAAGGCTGCAGAGCCACATGTAAGAGTTGAACCTGGGGAGGAATAGACAGACGCCTGCACTGGTCCCTTCAGGGCAGAGGGGGCGTGGTACAAATCCACAGTGCTGTGCAGAGCACAGGGACCATGGGGCCCCGGCTCCAGACAGCACTGGTTCTCCTGGTCACCACGGTTCCTGCTCACCCCCAGTGGGCTGATGAGCACCCTGGGGCCTGCCTGGCACTTGCCCTCCATCCGTGAGGCTGGGTGTTTGCCCACAGTGCCTGGGTTGAGAAACACAGGTCTGTTCCAGGAACGGGCAGGTTGGGCCTGGCCTGCTGCCCGCCTGCTCCCTGAACAGCTGAGGGTGCAGCGCACCGGAGTGTGCTCAGTGGGCCAGGGTCAGGAGCATCCTGACAGTGGCAGACCCCTCCTGAGGTCCCCGCAGCTCCTGTGCCTCTCTCTCCCTCTACCAGGGCCCGCATCTCCACCCTGGGTGCAGCTTCCATAGCCACCATGGAAGCTCGGACACAAGCGCAGTCCCAGGTCTGCCCTGTGTCCAGGTTGTCGAGGGAGAGTCCTAAGGGGTACAGCCTTCCAGGCGGGGGTCAGCGTGTCCTCTAACCACACGGTTGTTCTGCAGTGGTCTTTTCTCCACTTCGCAGTCTGAGTTTGGAAGGAACCACTGTTTGCCCACGAGAACCTCCAGGTCAGGGTTGGGCTGGCTGCCTGCTCTGTCCCCTGCTGAGTAGTGGTCAGGGCCTGGGTGTCTCCCTTGGGCTGGAGGCACCGGTGGGCAGCTGGGGCCCTTTCCAGGATGGGCTGCTATGTGGCCTGTCAGTCCCTCCCTCTTGGGTCTCTGACTGGGGCTGTGGTTCCCATCTGCAGCTCTGGCACCACAGGGCAAGAGGGTGCAAGCTGGTCCCACCCCAATGCTCCTGTGTGGACAGCGGGTACCCTGGGGTCTGCAGAGGAGGCCAGGTAGTTCTGTCTGCCTGCAGTGTATTTTGGAGTCACCTGCATTTCCACTTGTACTGGTGCTCCCACTGTCTCCCCACTGCCCTTTCAGGGCCCTGGTCCTTCCATTGTGACCCCACTGGGCTCGGGCAGGGCCCTCCTCCTCCAGGGTGACTAAGGTTTTACAGCTTGCAGCCTCCTTGTGGCCACTTTGCATCCACATGCACGCATGCAGGCAGAATCAGCCAGGTCTGCAAGGTGCTGCCGGGCTGGAGGTACTGCTCGGGCCAGAGCTAGGCTTTGCCTCATGTGGAGTGGGGTTGGGGTTCAGATCAAAGCCCAGGGTGCTCACACCAGCCCTGTCCCAATCCACTGCCTCAGGGGTCACCCAGGCTCATGGCCTACAGCCTCCCGTGAGCTGCCACGCTCAAAGGTGGTGGCTCCCCTCCTCTGCTCCCAGGCCCCATGCTCCAGGCCCCCCAGCCCATGGCACCTGCAGCTCCAGCTCCGGCCCGTCCCTGGGGTGAGGTCCCCTTCTGCCAGCCTCCTCTGGGTAATTACTCCACCAGCCATAGGCAGGAGATTCATTCATTTCATTTTGGGAGCTTGCTTTTGAGCATTTATTTGAGTTTATAATTACATTGGCCTTGGTACCCACACTTTCCACATCTGCAGATTCCACCAACCAAGGATCAAAATATTTGATTTTTGTTTTGTTTTATTTTGTTTTTTGGTACCCGGAATTGAACTTGGGTCCTTGCGCTTGCAAGGCAGGCCACCAAACTGCTGAGCTAAATCCCTGGCCCAGGGTAAAAATATTTGAAAAAAAAAATCTGTCCATATTAATGTGCATGGACGTTTCCTGTCAGCATCTCTGAGCAGCACCGTGTGACAGCTGCTGGCTGGCATGTGGCAGTGCGGTGTCTTGGGGACCCGAGGTGACCTGAGGCACAAGGGTGTGGGGCCTTGGGCACAACGTGTTCACATCAGGGACCCGGGCATGGGAGAGCTCCGTGTCTGCCGGCTCCTGGGACCATGCCCTCGGGGACCCAGGGACTGGTGACTGACCACACCTGTCAATTTCTGGGTTCCAAGTCCTGACTAGCAAGGCACAGAGAGACCTGAGCGTGACTCAGTTTCCCAGCCTGGTGTGAGGAAGCCTTGCCAGTGTCCATCTAGTGCCACTGTAAGGGGCCCCAGGGAGTGGCCAGGCCTGGGAATGGAGCCAGGGAAGCCACTGCTGCTGCTGCCCCACCACCCGGCACAGACCACTGGCCAGCTCGGCCCTCGGTGGGCCCAGGGGCAGGGAGGTGGGCAGGGATCGCACAGGGGGTACCTGCTCTCCGGCATCTGCACTCCAGGTGTCTGGACCACTTCCTCTTCTGGCTGGGGCACCCCACTTGCAGGCTCCTGGGGGCTCCAACACAGCGCTCCCTCTGCTGCCAGCCACACATCAGGTGCTCTGTTCTCCTGGGCCTGTGGATGGGGTGTGAGTCTGGCTCCCAAGGCCCAGGCCTGGGGTGAGGGCAGCAGCTTGGAGATTGGGGGGCGAGAATTTGCTTTGGCTCCTTCCCAAGAGGGCAGGCTCACCCATGCTCACCTCCTCCTCCCCCTCTCGGGATCTTGCCCACCTTCCTAGGAAAGGGCTCCTGGGGCACCTTTTGGGGTACAGGCAGCAGGCAGAGGCTTTGGGTCTCCTCTAAACTGCACCCATCTTTGAGATGTTCAGCTGAAGCCCCTAAGGCCAGTGCCTGCTTATCCCACACACAGGGACATAAAAACCGATTTCCCGAAGAAACAGCCTTAATCGACATTTCCCTTTTATGAACAGTTTTATTGCAAAGTAGATTTCCTGCGGCCAATTCTATCAGCGACCCCTTGAAGGCTCTATGCACCCCCTGCTGCCTACCCATCCATCCAGGAGCTGCTAATTTAGAGGGAGGCACAAGGTGAGGGTGGCCGGCAGCTTGGCCCTTGCCTGTCTCAGCCCTGCCCTGCACCCCCTGGGCTGCCCTAGGCCTAGTGGCACCATGAGGACAGGAAGACCTGGGCATGGTGGCTGCCCTCACTGAGGTGCCCATCACTGCACCTGCAGGCCCTAGCATCTCCCATATGAGGGCAGGGGCTTCACAGGCAGGAACAGGTGCACCGGGCCGTATAGCCTTTGGGGACCCCATCCCCAGATACGGCAGGGTAGACAGGTCATCCCGTGCCAATGCTTCTGTGTCTGTGGCTTCTAAAGTGGGGCCCTGACCAGTCTGGGGGCTCAGGGCCTGGAGAGGAGATGGAGAACAGAGGGCAGGGTGGGATACAGTGACCGTGGTGGGGAGTGTGGGGCACGGAGGGCTCCGGCTGCTGCTGGAGTCCTGGGAGCCCGTGGAGCCCACAGACAGGCGACCCTCCTCCCTGACCTGTCCTCCTGGGGCTTTCACAGTGGTGCTGCCCCGGGATCCAGGGGAGGACACTAGTGGTAGAGAGAGCAGGGCCCGATGCCAGCCCTGCACTCCTGCAGATCAGACCCATGCCTCATCCTGCCATGCACACAGGGAGGCTGCTCATGTGGAAGGAGGAAGGAGTATGCTCCAGGAGGCCTGAAACACTGGAGTGCAATAGGGAGGCCCAGCGTGGAGCAGTGAGTTGTGCCACAACTCATTGTCCTGGGAAAGTTAACTCAAACTCCAAATGACTTGTTCCCATGCAAGCTAAACGTCAGTGCAATTGCAATTAAAATGAAATCGCTACACAAGGTAATATGAAACTGCTTGGGGTCTCACATGTCAGGATAAAGACCATCCTCGACCTCTGCCTAGCGTTTCTCTGACAAGCTGCCCTTGGCTGTATCAGTTGGCAGAGGCTGCACTGTGCCCAGTAACAAGAGTGCCCAGGCTGTGGCACCACTGGAGGCTGGGTTCCATCCTGTCACTGCCTCAGCAGGGTCCAGGATGGTGCTGTCCACATGAGGGCTCAGCACTGACTGCCCACGTGCTCCCTCCAACCATGTCAAAGCAGGACAGAGGGCCAGGAGCTGAACAGCCGTGGTCCATTGTGACCCTGGAGGTGACATTGCCACACTGCCCTGTCAACAGGCAAAAAACACAGGCAGTGGCCAGGCCTGACTCTGCCTCTGTCCTGCCAGGGGCTCAGTGACGGCAGATGAGTCCACTCCAACTGGCCTGGTTTGGTTTGGGTTTTAGGAACAAGTACTCTGGGATGCACCGGCTAGGAGTCTTTTCAGCTCTGTGCCACATCAAACCTGACTCAACACATCCACCAGAATGTTTTTATGTTTTTCATGTAACAAGAAGTCTCAAGCAAAGCAGGCAGCCCACAGCAGATGTGGAGCCCCTGATGCTCCCAGACCTTCAAGTCTCTCTGTCCCCCGTTTCACCTTCCTTAATGTAGCTGTTGTCCTGCTCACAGCCTCACTGTTGAAAGATGGCTGCTCAATCTCCAGCATCACATCTACACTTTAGGCAGACAGAAAGGGAGAACAAAGGACAGGAGGGAGTGAAGGGGCCCAGAACCATGCCACTGGCTGTCTCTGGCTTCAAGGAGACCTGGGAAACCTTTGTTTGTGGAAGGGTGTGTTCTCCTGGGAACAAGGTCAGGGTTGTGGGTCCCGTCCGCAGAAGGTGAGTGGTTATTCTCAGGCCTCCTGCAGTGCTCCCCCCAAGTGTTTTTGCAGAAGCAACCATTTCTCCTCTAAACTCACTTCTTGAAAAGGAAAAGTTGCATTCACCTGTCTGCATGGTCATAGAGCCCTGCTGGGCTCTCATGGTGGGCAAGGTAGTTGCACCCTTCTGTGCTCTGGAGGAGGGAGCTGTAAACATTTGCCCCCATAGCTGTACCTGCCCTGGTACCTTGGACCCATCCCATGAAACCTGTTGGCCTGGCTTTTCCCATGCTAAGATACAATACCCAATGCTCAGGACAGCAAGGAGAGCTTTGGGTTCTCACAGGTGTAGTCCAGGGTCATGCGGAAGGGATGGCAGAACAGAGCTGCTTGGCTCATGGCTCTGAGAAGCAGCCAGGAAGGAAGGACCAGTATCAGACCTGGGCCCCAAGGACCTGCCTCCACAACCCCCCAACATGCCCAGGAGTGGGTGCCCACAGAGCCAGCCAGGGTCCTGTTGTCTTTGTCTTCTTGCTTTTGGGGGCCACATGACAGAACTTTGGGCTTGGTCTGCACTGGCCTTTGCCTTGGTCCTTGTGACCTCCGAATTCTTGTGGCTGGGGGGGAAGTGAGTGCCAGGATTGTGGTCCCCATGCCCTTGCCAGCGGTGGCCTGTCTGGCACCCAGAGGGCATGGAGCTGGCTTCCTTACCAGGGGATGGCACCATCTACTGCCCCAACCCCTGTGGAGCAAAACTAGAATAGGGGAGTCAGCCTTGGGCAGGGATGACCCTGTAATTGACAGGATGCTGAATGTGCTGGGCAACCTGGCTGATTAGTTTTTTGTTTTTTGTTTTTTGTTTTTTTAATAAAGACACCTTCTAGGCAATCAGGGTGAATTGTGTGAAACTCAGCAGTCTTCCCTGCTTATTTATGGTGACTTGGAGCCGTGGACAGTCTCATTACCATCTATAAACACCAGGGTCTCATCCTTGGTGCTGAGATCCGCTGGGGGCAGGCTGCCCAGTTCTGGAGACCACACAAGTGTGAAATGGGTTCCCTGCAGCACCGAAGCTCTACAGGGCCTGCGTCTGCTCAAGGTCCCTAGTGCAGAAGGAACCGGTGAGGGCCTGGGCCACAAGATAGGCTGGCCGGGCCCTCCCTTCTCCCCAGACTCAGATGGGGTGGGGCCTCTGTGCCAGCGTCCTGTGTCGGGTGGGAGAGGGACCCCACTGCAGCTCCCACATCCTCCCACTGCTCCTGGCTCAGCTCATGTGGACCTAGGATGAGGTCCCAGGCCCTTCCAGCTCCTTTCCCTTCAATGGAGCCCTGGGTCCAAAATGGGCTGGGGCAGCTGGCTCAGGCCAGGGGCTGGTGACAGAGCCTCCCCTGTGAGGTCATGGCCCTGCCCACTCTGTCATCACCCAGCCATGAGGTCCCTGGGGGTGGCCCCAGGAGGCCTGTTTCATGGCAGATGGCTCCATACTGGCATCCTGCCTGCCACGTTACACAGCGCTTTGGGTGGCTTCCCAAGTCCCCCTGAGGTGGCCACACCAGGCCCGTGTGGGCAGCCTAGACACCCTCTTCTCTGGCTTCCTTCCCCAGACCAGGTCTGGCCACTGCTCCTGGTCATCGTGTTTTGAAGTCCCGCTCAGGCCTGTTTGCTGGATGACATCCCTGACCACTGTCCTTCTGGCCACCCTGGTCACCTGTGGTGCCTGGAGGCCCTTCTGTGTTTCCTGAGAGGGCATGGAGGAAGAGGGCACATTATGGGCTGAGCCCTGCTCAGCACAGTGCATTAGGTGACATGAGTCCACAGGAGCTATTGGGCATCTGTGCTAGGCCTGGGGTCCACGGCGGAATCCCTTACTACCAGGGGAAGACAGTCACCTACTGTGGAGGCCTGTGGGGTCTCTTCCATGGGGGGTACCCCATGAACTCCCTTCTGTCCCATCCATTGCTGCTGCCTGCCCACTGTGTCCAGGTGCCCTCTGATTTCCCTGCTAAGACCCCATGTTGGGAACAGGGGGCACAGGACAGCCATGGAGCACCTCCTGGTCCCCCAGGAATGTGGAGAGGCTTTGGCTTTGTGGGGAGCAGAGCTCCACTTACCACATGTCCCCTGCACTGGACCTCTGGAGTATCCAGGGTGGCATTTCAAGTCCCTACAGTTCTGGGGTTGCTCGTGGTGGCTGGGCCTTGACTCACACTGGGGTGCATAGGCCCTGACTCCCACTTGGGATATGGCTGAAGGTCCCTGGGGCTTTTGGTGCTGTGGTGGCCCTGGGCAGGGTCGCCTCCCTCTTGCTGGCCAGCAGGGTCTCCACCGCTGCTGCCCCTGCCCACCCAGGCTGCCCACCGCAGAACTGGCTTCCCTCTGGGCACCAGCACGTGAGACCTCTGAGTGCCACTCAGTCCCGCACAGGTCATCTGAGTCAGGTATCAGGATTGAGGGTCCAGGAACCAGGCTGAGAACACAGTCAGGAGCTTGGGGGTGCATGATGAGGAGACAGCAGTGTGTCTAAAGGACCATGCAGTTTTGGGGTGCACCAGCCCAGACATTGTCACTCCTGATGCCACTGCAACAGCCCGGGGATGTCACAGCTGCCCTTCCTGTGTGTCTCACCCAGCTCTCCCAGCTGGGATCCTCCTAAACTGCTAAGATCCAGGTAGTCAGGACCAAAACAGGAGAGACACAGCACAGGAAGGGCCTCCTAAGGGCTGCTGGAGCACCCGCAGCTGCTGGAGGCATCTGACCTAAAGACCTCATCCAGCAAAAACCTTCACTGGCTCCCTGCACCCTAAAGTCCCCATCTCCTAGCTCAGAGTGCACAGACAGCCCAGCCCACCCGCTGTGCTTCCAAACTCTTTTCTAGGGGGCCCTGCCTCTCTGTTCAGCCCACACAGGATCCTCCTTCCCAACCAAGGACTGAGCTGCTGGAAATGGGGAAATAGAGAGAAGCAGCAGGGCTTCTAGTTGCCCTTCTGTAGGGACCCTTGGCTTAGCCAGGCCTGGGTGAGTGCCCAGAGCTTGGAGGACATCTGCTGCATCCAGGTGCAGTGGACAGAGAAGGATGCAGGGGCTCCTCCATATGCCCTCCCTACTGGGGGCTGAATGAGGAAGGTGAGGGGCTGGGGCCACAAATGCCACCTCCAGGCTGCCCCCTGCCCGGGCAGGGACAGAGGCAGGGAAGGTGGCCCGGGAGGGGCTGGGGTGATAGGCTGCACAACACCAGGTGAGCACCCTGGGGTCCCTGGCAGCCCTCAGGATAGGCCCATAGTCAGGGCCCAATGGACAGGTCTCCCGGAAGCCCAGCCTCTGCTCCCCCAGAGGAGGGAGAGCAGCACCCTTGGGGAACTCAAGCCAGGAAGGGGTGGGATGGGGGACTGCAGGAGGGCAGTGCAGACCCTGGCTTCCTGCCCTAACTCATCTGAGTGTCTCTGAAGGCAGGGATGCCCAGAAAAGCTGCAGGCGCTGTGTGTGCAGGGAACGGGCCCTGGGAATGAGGCAGGCTTTCACAGAGCTGCTACTCCTCCCCCTCCTGTGTGTCTATGCAGCCCTGGGGACTGGGGTGACTCTGGGGGGCCAGAACAGCCTCGTCCACCCCTGTGCTCTTCAGCCCTGGGTCAGGCGTGGAGTGTGCTGTGCACAGCTGGGATCTGGGCCTCGTGTCCGGGCCTGAGAGCTTCTGGGTGTGTCAGTGTCAGACTGCTGCCTTCCATTCATCCCCACGTGTGACAGGCAGGAGAGTCCCCTTCTCCCTGGGAGCCTTGCCCAGAGTCTGCTCTGCACAGTGCTCACCAGCCCCGCTGTGCGGATGAGTCAGAATAAATTAGCATGCTAACGAGCGTGCAGCAGAACCATCTGGAATGGCCTGTCAGGAGGCGCCAAGCTGGCTGCAAAGCCACACTTAACACTCCAGCCTTGAGACACTGGCAACCCTGGCACAGGGCATAGCCTTGGGCCCTGTGACCCTTGTATCCCTCAGGCTGTGGAGACAGCCAAGAAGGAGTGGAATGGGGCTGACCTCAGGCGGGACTGTTGGGAGGGTGAGGGGAGGCTGCGCAGGGGTGTGGTTGGAGCTGGGGCCCAGGGCACGGAGGTGGGGACCCTGGCTGCCCCTGGGCTGCTCAAGGGGTAGGCTGTGGGCACAGGAGGTGCAGGCGCTCAGATGGAGAAAAAGACAGACACCAGACACACAGACACACAGAGACATGCAGAGACAGACACATAGACATACAGAGACATACACAGACAGAAAGACACAGGCACACCCTCTGTCACACACACAAGCACACACACACACACGCACACACACACACCCTCCTCTGGCTCTGGGAAATTTGTGCTCCTTAACTGGAAGGACACCGGGGCAGATGGTGCAGCTGCAGCCTGACTCAGGGGTGGCAGAAACACATGGGAATCTGCATATGTAAACATCCAGCTCACTTCAGTGTACTTGTGCAAGACACACCCACGTGGGAAGCTGGCTCCACACAGTGCATCTCAGCTGAGTCCTGCAGCCTCGGTTTCCCTTTGATGACGGTGATGGCAGCCAGGCCTGGGCACAGACATGGGCACCCAAAGCATGGCCTGGGTGTAGGGAAGGTCTCTTCCAGTGCAGACCTTCCTCACCAGAGGCCCTTGGTCAAGGAGGGGGCCAGCAGCTGCTGAGGGAGGGAGCTGGGAGGACTAGGGAGGAGAGACTGAAGGAGGGGCAGTGAACCAGTGGGGAGACCTGGGGCTCAGCTCTGGGCAGGAGGCGACTCCACAGGCAGGTGGCAGGGAGACCTCAGACTCTGCCTGCAGGGGCCCAGCTGGAGCTGCCAGTCCTTCTGAGTGTCTCCAAAGGTCAGAGACAGGTTGTGCTCTGCTCTGGTTCTCCTGGATGCTGCAGAAGAGAGCATGGTGGGAGCACAGGAGTGGTAGGAATGGGACCCTCAGGGAGCCCAGGACCCTGGATCCAGGTGGGTGGGGCTGGGCAGTGCTGCTCACTCTCTTCTGTGCTCTTTGTCACCCTCTTACCACATGGAGCTGCAGGCAGCATTTGTCCTGGTGAGAGAGTGCTGAGTTGCAGAACAGGCCCCTCACTCTTGGACACAGGTGTGTGGTACTTGGGTCAGGAGCTGCAGAGAAGCAGGCACCAGTTCCTCCCAGGTGGCAGGGCAAGGCAGTTCTCAGATGAGAGTCCAGGCTCTGAGGAGGAAGAGGCACCTCTGGGCTTGGGGGAGGAGTATTCTCACCCACCATGAGCTCCTAGGGTCCTCAGTGACGGTCTGAGCTCTGCGCCCTCCCCAAGTGCGGGCCAGCGCTAGATGGAGTGGGGTGAGGGGGGCTGAGCTCCACATGCACCCATCACACTGGCTCCCTGACAACCACTGGGGAGGGTGCAGGGAACCCCACCAACTCACTATCAATATCACTACGGAAACCCAGCACTAATAGGATTAAGCAACGTGGGACTTCATAGAAGTTGGGACTCAGAGGGTTCCAGCTGTGAGTGGCAGTGGCACTGCCTACACTTCTTTGCTTTACAGAGTAGGATGGAAAATGATTTGCTGATGAAAGGTTAACCATTGTTATGCCCTCCTTGGTCGGCAGTGTCAAATTACCCTTCATCCCTTTCAGTGCTTCTTAACTTTATCTTATACTTGTATTATCAACTCCTGTTTTTATTTTCATGTGGGCTGAACATCTATCTCTCTCTTTTCTTAATATTCAGGCATTTCATTTTCAATGCACCCTGAGCACAGAGTGCACATTCAGTTTTCTTTACTGTCAGAGCGGATGTTTGTTGACACATCTGTTATTTATGCTTTGTTTTCCTCTTTCTGCCTTTGGCTTCTGAGCTGTTTCTTTCTCTAGCATTTTAGAAGGCCTGGTTCTCATTTATATTCTCTTTGTGGTAAATTCTAAGTTAAGAATGTCTTTTTAAACACCTTTGTTGAGGTATAATTAGCATGTAACTAATCACACATATCTAAGGGGGTGATTTTACTAAACCATCCCCACAGCCAGGGGAATGAGCCTCCATCTTCCTGACCTCGGATCCCATCTGCCCACTGCCTTGCTCTTTACCAGGGTCTTTCCTCCCACAGACCATGGGTCAGCTCACATGTTCTGGCAACAGAACACGCACATGTTCAGTCTGTCTGCCTTCACTGAGGATGTGTGTCAAGGCCCCTGATGGGCCAACAGCTCACCCCATCACGTGAGCAGTGTCCTACGCAGGGACAGAGGACAGTGGGTTTCTCCACCTGTTAGCGGGTGGTCAGGCTGATGTGAGCACAGAAGCCCAGGCATCTGTGTGGACGCCAGCACTCTTCCCACTGGGTAAATACTGAGGGGTGGTGTGGCTGGCTGTGGAGTGGCTGTGGAGGTTTACCTTTAAAAAGTCCTGCTGGGCTCCTCCCAGAGTGCCTGTGCCCCGTGCCTGCTCAGCAGCAGCAGAGAGCCCTCATCCACCCTAGCGAGGGTGCTGGGCCGACTGTCCCCCAGCGCTGCCTCAATTTGCCTCCTGAATGTCTCCTTTAGTGAATGTTTGTTCCAATCTCTTGCTCCTCCCTCTGCCCTCCCTCTGATATCGGGTTGGGACAAACAGAAACCAGTAGCAAAGTGATGGCTAAAACCCAATCCTGCCAACATTTGCACTGAATAGGAACAGTCTGAAAGTCCCAAATGAGAAAGGTACAGATTTTGCAGGATAATAAAGGCATGTTATGAACTTTATGCCCATATATTTGGTAACTTAGAAGAAATGCACAAATTCCTGGGAGACAAGCTACCAGTTGACTCAAGAAGTAGAGAACCAGAGTGACCAGGTACCTATCAAAGAAAAGGAATTAGTAAATAAATCTTTCCACAAAGATAAGCCAGGTCTAGATGTCCTCACTAGTGACATCTTCCATAGGGTTATAGGAAGAATCATGCAGATTTCCAGGAACTGGTCAGGGGAATCCTTCCTGCTTTGCCCTCCTGCCTGTTCTGCGTGCTGATGAGGCAGGAGGCCCTGTCCCCTAGGACGCCTGCTCTCACCTTCCACTCAGCATTGCTGGGCCTTCTGGTCAGCTCAGTAAGGCAAGGGGAAGAAATACAGGGTGTCCAGATGGGACAGGGGGAAATGAAACTGCTTTTATCTATGACAACATGGTCATCTTCTAGAGAAGCTGATGGAACCCACAATGACACTGTGAGGCTTCCAGGGGCCAGCTGTAACTTGATCTTATGAGATAGGTTTAGTGAGGCTATTGCTGAGATTTTAAGGAGAAATTTCTACAGGCCAGGGTGTACTGACTCCAGCATTATTACTATTTGGAGTTGGATAATTCTTTATTGTGGGAGCATAAAAACTCCATAAAGAAAATAAAAAGCAACTCTGAAGTGGGGAGATGCATAGGGCCAGTGAAAGTGTGGCAGAGTGGCAGGATTCAATGTCAATAAGCAAAATCAGTTCTATTAGCAAACAATTAAATGAAAATAAAAGCACCACTTATAAACATATGAAATAAATAAAGATAAATCTGACAAAATGCATGAAAGACCTGCGCATGAAAAGTTTAAAATTTCCAATTGGTCATTTTAGTAGATACAGAACACGAAATGATACATTCTTATACCTGTACCTGGGCAAAATGGCTTCTTTGAAAACCAGGAATAAGAATGGAACTTCTTAACTTGATAAAGAGCATTTGTCAAAAACACTCATGTGACAGATGTGATTCTTAATTGTGAAATATTAAAAGCATTACCTTTAAAATCTCAAACAAGAAAGAAGAACTTCAATGGCTGTTCTTGTCTCTGAAGAAGGCACACCTGCTGGAAAGGAAGACACTGATATCAGTATGATGGCTACAGAGAAGAAATTCACAACACTTCACAGATACATTAGTAGTAATGATGAAAGCCTAATAAAGTTCCCATCTAAGCCGGACATGGTGGCACACGCCTGTAATCCCAGCACTGGGGAGGCTGAGGCAGGAGGATCGCTGTGAGGTTGAGACCAGCCTGGGCTACATAGTGAGTTCCAGGTCAGTCTCAACTACATAGTGAGACCCTGTCTCAAAAAAAAAAAAGAAGAAGAAGAAGAAGAAGAAGAAGTTCCCATCTAAGATCAAAATACAAAAATTAGTCATATATTTATACACCAGCAATGAAGAATTAAAAACACACATGCACACAGAAATCATGAAAACAGTTACCTGGGGGGAAAGTTTAAGTACAAAATTTTGATGGAAAACTTCATTGGAAGATGTTAAATAAAAGACCTAGAAGCTTAATATCATACAAAAAAATACCAGTTCCTGGGCTGGGGATTTAGCTCAGTGGTTCTGCTGCCTGCCTCACAAGTTCAAGGTCCTGAGTTCTATCCCTGGTACAAAAAAATCCACCACCAACAAAACAACAACAACAAAAAAACCAAAACCAGTTCCTTGCATTTTGATCATGGAATTGAGGCCATTGTATTAGTCACTTTCCTCTCACTAGGACGAAATATCTGATACCCAAAATTGGAAGGGGGAGAGGTTTATTTTGATTCATAGTTTTAGTGGATTCAGTCTATGGTTGGCTGGCTCCAGGGAGAAATGACCAGGCAAAACAGTGTGGTGACCAGGAAGCAGAGAGAACGGAGGAGCTGGCAGTAAGGGCACCTCCACATCACACCCTAGCCACCAGCCTCTTCCAACCAGGCCCCACTCCAAGAGGCCTCATTCCTGATTACATGGGACTTTGGGGACATTTCAGATTTAAACCATAACAGTCATCTTAGCCCCAGTTCTAATAGACTTGTAATTGTAAAAGTCATATAGATATAGAAAGGGTTAGAAAGGCCACAGCTCTTGAAAATTTTTCTGCTTAGACTTAAATATTAAACTTTTATTCTATAAAGGACTCCATAAAGAAGGCAAAAAGCAAGTCAGAAGCTGAGAGATGAGAGCAACCCATAAATAACAAAGGATGACTGTGGTAGATAAAGGTGATCGTGAATCCATAGGAAGCAGGCCAACCACGAGGGGAACGGACAGAGGTCTGGTAATTAATAGACCGGATCAAGTGGTCAATACAAATCACACAACTGCCTTCAGTAAGACACTGCTATCCTTTTATCAGTTGGAAAAATCTGAGTAGTTCAACAAAACCAAGTGGCGTGGCGGGTGTGGAGAAGTAGGGACCTATTTAGTGCTTGAGAGTGGTGTGTATATATGTATTTATTTATGTATTGGTACTGGGGATTGAACCCTTGGCCTTTGCACAAGCTACATCCCCAGACTTTTTTTAAAATTTAGAGGCAAGGTTGTGCTAGGTTGCCCTGGCTAGGTCTGAGCTTGTGATCCTTCTCCTCCAGCCTCACTGATTGGGAGTGGCCTGACACATCACTCTGTATTCCTAACATACTTTGCTTGGTTTTGCTGGGTTATGAGTTGTGTAACACTGGTGTCGTCTGGCGCAGTGGTGCACACCTCTAATCCCAGGACTCAGGAAGTTGAGGAAGGAGGATTACTATGAGTTCAAGATCAGCCTGAACTGCATAGTGAGACCCTATCTCCAAAACAAAACAAAACAAAACAAACCGACAAAAAATAATCCAATGCTGTGTTTGTGGCCCTGCATGTGGCTATCCTGTGTTCCTTGCCACACATACTCTGTTGCACCAATAGACCACGGTGTGGCTGTGCATTCTCTTGCTTGTGGAAATGCGAGCAGTTTCCAGACGTCTGATCTTAGGCACACACTTGGGCCCATTGTCTCAGGTGCACACGTGTGTCCCTGCGTGTGTCTCAGCTGTGCTGACCAGGACTGGAACTGATGTCTTCAGTTCTAATGGATAGTGCCATGTCATTTTCTGTTTTCTGAGTGTCACTGTGCATGGATAAGACGTCCAGTGTGCTGCTATGAGATACATACAGACAGTGAACACTGATGATGGAGAAGCCAGGTGATCTGTCCATCATCTCGGCAGTAACCCTTTCCTGTCTACTCACTACAGCACACAAAAGCTCCCGTCTCTACCTGAGTCCCAGGTCTCCAAGCTCCCAGGAAACATCTTGCTCCAAGCAGAGAGAACTGCTGCGACCTGGGGCCCAATGGGCCATCTTGATCTGGATGCAGGGCCATCACCTTGGGGGATGGGGAGGCCGAGGTCAGAAATAACAAATCCAGTCGGGGTCTGGTGTGTGGTCATCCATGAAGCACTTCTCAGTGGTGCCCTGGAGCCATGCCAGGTGACTCTGGACCCAGGCCCAGGAGGGGTCGCTGTGGTGCCAGTTCTGTGGATGGCTGAGGCAGGTCACTTCGCTGCTGCTCCAACAGGAAGAGGATGAGGACAGAGTGCAGTGAACACTTGGAACCACAAGACTTGGTCACTTGGACAAAAGGGACAAATTCCTCAAAAGATACAAGGGACAAAACCCACACTAGAAGAACAGATGATCTGGACAGCAACCGCCCAAGACCCCAGTGATGCCTGGGACCGAGGGACATACTGCCTGCTGTCTGTTCTCCCTGCACGTGCTCAGTTGCGATGGAGTTCAGCTCATAAATTAGGCTCAGAAAGAGATTAGCAACAGCGGCACAGTAGAGCAAGTGTAACAATGTACGGTAGCGAAAGTTCTGTGAATGTGGTTCTTGTCTTTCTCAAAACAGCCTGTGGTGTTTTGTGTGCCGTGGAATGACAGAGCACCTACATGGCAAGATGAAGGGTGGCAAAGACGAAGGTGTGGTGACCTGGAGTCAGGCCACTGGCCTTCTGGCCATCCAGCAGGAGGAGGGTGGTCTGCCTCGGTGGCCTGGACCATTGAGCCATGATGGATGTGCTGGCCAAAGGGATGGCCAGGTCCTGGGAGGATGGGCTAGGCTGGCGCAGGATTCACCTGCACACTCAGAATGGCACAGGGTCCGAGGCCTATGGGCTGTCTGCTGAAAGGGAATAGTGACGCTCAACAACTAGGCCACACACACACACACACACACACACACACACACACCGAGAAGTCTGACTGGAGATTTTATTCAAGGGGTGGGAGGAGAGAGAGAGCAGAGAAAGAGCAGAGAGAGAGAGAGAGAGAGAGAGGTGGAAGAAGAAGCAGAAGGAGAGAGAGGAACAAAGAAACTTTTATCAGTTTTGGGGTGGGCTATTGCTTATTTATGAGGCGTGAGCTACTTTTAACCTATCACAGGCCAGGTTGCTTTTATGGGCCCAGTCCTGCAGACACAGGTTTCAACTTTCCTGGACCACTGTGGCCTTGTGGGGGAGGGAAACCAGAGATAAGGGCATGAGGTCACTTTAGGAGCCAAGATGTACCAGGAGAATGTAGCCTGTGAGGCGGCGTCACAGCATATTTTTAACGTGATCAATTCCCTAACATCTGCTCCTGGAATTTCCCATTTAATATTTTTAGGCTGCAGTTGACCGAGATCAGGGAAGGCAGGGGAGTTAGGGTATTAATGAGATCGAGCCCATGGTTAACAATTCCCGGAAGAAAACCATCTGGTCCAGACAGGTCACTGGTGAATCCTACCAGTCACCCAAGGAAGAGACTCCCAACAATCTTCCCAGAAAATGGAAGTGGAAGAAACACCTTCTGACCCATTTTGTGAGGCTGCCATTGCCCAGATAACGCAATTACACAAATGTTTCACCAGAAAGGAAAACCAGAGACCAATTTCACTCATATAGATGCAAAAGTCCTCAGAAAATATTAGCAAATTAAACCCCAAAAGGTATAAAATGGGACAGACCAGAGATCCTAGAAACAGATGGCACACATGCAGCCAGATGGACTTGGTTGGGGACACGTATTGTGGCGGGAGAGGAGGGCTTCCCACACTGAGCAGGTCACACGCAGAACGTGGTCCAGGCACAGCTTGAGCCCTTCACCCCCACTAACCCGACACAACATAGTCCTGCTGCAAAACCCAAACCAAGGACTGAGGAGAAACAGAGGAGAGGTTCAAACTGATCTTGCTTTGGCAAGGAGTCTCTGAACACCACACCCAACACACATCCGTGATGTGATGCACAATTTGGTCAAATCATGCCCTGTGAAAGGTACCCTTATAAAGAAAGTGGAAGGGGGAAGCCACTGGAAGGGGTCTACTGGTGACCCACTCCGCCCGCTCTGGGACAAAGACAGGAGAGATCAGTTGTAAAGCAACTGCTGCTTAGCCTGGTCTCCAGGGCTGGCTGCCATGGGCTGTGTGGGTCACAGGCCCCTTTCTTTGTCATTCAGCCTGTCAACTTTTGTCTAAAATGCATAAAGAAATCTGAGACTCAGCAATAAGAAAACAAACATCCTGATTAACAATGGGAAAAATATCTGGAGAGAAGCTCACCCAAGGCAAACAGATGGCCAATAAGCATATGAAAAGATGTTCAGAGCCATTTGCTACTATGGAATTGCAAATTACAACAATGAGGTCCACTAGGCTAAATGGAAAAAAGAAAAAAGAAAAACAGCCAACACCAAATGCTGGTGAAGACCAGGCAGAGCAACAGGAACTCCCACTCACTGGGTGGAGCGTGGCATGGGGTGGCCACTTGGGCCAGCAGCTCAGTTCAGAAGCTTCCTACAAAGGAAGTTTTCTTACCATAAGAGTTGGCGGTCGTGCTCCTTGGTGTTTATCCAACTGGTTTGAGACTATGTCAACATAGAGCCCTGCACATGCATGTTTATAGCAGCTTTCTTCACAACTGCCCCAAATTGGAAGCCACCCAGCGTCCTTCTGTAGGTGACCAGGGAAACACTGGTCCAGCCATACAAAAGCTGCGATTCCAGGCAGGGCATCTATGGACATGTGGCATTATGTGTCTGTCAGAACCTTGGGGCTCCAAGCCTAGAGGGACCCTTGGATCATGCAGGTCACAGGACCCTGGAAGCATCACTGGCTGTGCCTACTAGATATCTAAAACATGAGTTCGTGTCCTGTAAAATCCAAGAATGAATTCTAGGAACAATGAAGGCTAAGAGTAGGAAAAATTTATTGAGAGAAAGATAGCTTCTGTTTAAGAGAGACAGAAGGGAGACTGGAAAATGAGTTGCCCAACTTCTCAAAGTTGTTTTATGGGACAAAGCTATGAGGTGAGGCGGGTTTAAGGTGGGATAAAAGAATAGTCAACTAGTAAGATTGCAAATACAGACACTTAGGTAATATTCATTAAATGGGGATCTGATGGGGAAGCAAGTCACAGAACAAGCAAGTGTACACGGATTTTCAGTAAGGGTGGGTCAGGACCTTCCTGGAAAGGCTGGGTTAAGACCTTGGCCCCCACCCCGGTGACTGTTACCTGTGCAGAGTATCAGTTACTGCTGTTCATCCCTAGGGGAAGCACACAGGCATGGTAATTTCCCTTCTTTTACAGTGCTGACCTTCAGTGAATGTGTCTCAGTTGTCCTCCATGTTGGCTCCCCATGGGCTGGCCCTAACTGCCTTCAAGACATCTAATTAACTTACCTACGTACAATACCTGGAGAATCTAAGGCCAAAGGAATGTAGCACATAACCTCTTGGAGGGCAGAGGCCCAGGCTGGGAGAGTGCAAGCCCAAGAAGGGCACACAAGCACTGCAAGGTGGTGACCGATAAGGTGATTCCCCGGGGAACATGGCTTCAGGGCAGGCGCCGTGCCCACACCCATGGAAACTGCATGCTTGCGTCGGGCGCTGTGTACATGTCTGCAACATGGGAGTTGGCTCCCCTTGGTGGGAACTCACAGATCATAAGGGACAGGAGAGTGGGGCATCCATGACTACATGGGCACACACGGCTGCAGTGGGGACACTCAGATTTATGCGCCTGGTCAGCAGGTGCGCGTGTCTGGCTCTGCCCCACACCTGGGCCCAGGTGCTACTCGTGCTGTCCTGCCTGGCTGATTATGGGGTGGAGCCAGACACACACAAGGGGAGCCTTCAGTAAGGAAGCACTGGAGAAGCCCCAAGTCCTATGGGAAGGGACTTGGAGGGACAGGGGAGCCAGCTGAGTCCAGAGCTGCAACATCTGAGCAATAAAATACTGTACAGTATGGAATTTTAACAAAGATGAAAAATAGCCATGTAAATAAGTGATTTAATAAACTAAATGGGAAAGAAGAGGCAAGACGCCCAAGTAAAAGAATCCCAAGTAATTCACGTAGATGCTCATCCTCATGGATGAAGGCCATAAACCCCACTCTCAAGTGTGGTCATGCCCTTCCCAGAATGCAGCAGGAGGCATGGGGGAGCAGAGTGGCTTCCTCCTGGTGACACCAGCAGCCAGATGCCAAGGTCAACAGCAACTGTGATGGATTATGTCGGTGCCATGCACCCCTGACAAGATGTGATGGGAATGATCCTGAGACTGTCCCTAAATGCAGCGCCAACACCTCCCAGGAGGGAACCTGGCTGGATTTGCACTTGCACTCCTCGAAACTGTCATGGTCATCACAGCCAAGAAAGCCTGAAAAATTGTCATAGCTGAGAGGAGCCCATGGCAACATGACAGCTAAATGTCACACAGGGTCCTGGGAAGGAGAACTTTTGGGAAGAAGGAAGGAAATCTGAATGGAACGTCGTCTGTGGTTGATACAAAGGCACCTGTGGTTTGTGGACTGTGGTGAAGACAGACTGAGGCGAGGTCTCCTAAGAGGGGAAGCTGTGAGGTCAGCGGAGACGCCTGTGCTGGCTCCTCATAGTCCTGCTAGACTGAGGCTGTTTGCAAGCACGAGGCCCCCGAGAATGTGAACAGTGTGCCTTGGCTGTGCTTGCTGCTCTGCAGGAGGAGGAGCTACAGTGTGAGCTCACTGCACAGGGAACAGGGGCCCTGTAGTTACTGTCACAAAGCACCACCAGGCCTGGTGTGGAATCCCAGGGTGAGGAAGCACACTCACCCTGTTCTCCATGCAGTGGAAGCAACAGTTGTCTGTCCATGTGCACGCCTTCCAGTACACACAGCCCACTCCCAAGAAAGTGCAGGGCTGACTGTGGGGAGGCATGGTGGGGCTCAAGGTCATGAGGGAAGCCCTCCACCCTCAGAGGGATCCCAGTGGCCACAGGCAGAGGTGCCCCTGTCCCAGGTTGTGTGGGAAAAACCCTTGAAGACGTGGGGATGCTTGACAGGGCCCAGGCAGGAGGTGTGGGGTGCCAAGCCCTTCCCTCCACTCTGCGGAGTCAAAATAGCCTGGGGCTGCTGTGTGGCTCAGTGGTGATGTCATGCTGAATAGGTGTGAGCCCTGCAAATAATGGCAGGCACCAAAAAGAAATAAATCCAGACAGGAGAGAGGTTCTGTTTTCATAAGAAAGGCACATCCTCACCGCATAAAAAGCAAGCTGTCCTGGAGCCCAAGAGGAAATGGAAGGCTTGCTCCCAGTCCTTCTTGCCAATGGCCCACCGCAGTCCTTAGTCTCAAGGACAGGTCTCCAGGGGGATGGTAGCCCAGGGATGGCATGAGGTGAGAGCAGAGATGACTGGAGCCTCAGGGGGCCTTGGTCAGATGACACAACCAGAAGGGGCCAGTGGAAAATTCTAAGGAGGTCACTGTGCTTCTCTCAAGTTCAGGGCTTAGCTTTTGGTTTCCAATCCTTCCACCATTCCTAACGTCAGTAATTTAATTTAATTTTTGTCACATGTTATCAGCATTTATAGTGTTTAACTGCTGACCCTCCACCCCCAGGATCTCCAGGCTCTCACCATGGCACCTAACCTCTGGGGTTTGCTCCCCTTCTGTCCGAGGCTGCCCAGACTTTGTCACCACAACATGGGAGAGGGCTCATGTGCTGGCGACCACACAACTTACCATTCGACCTGGAATGCTTGGCTGCTTCTTCAAAATTTGAAATAATTTCAAACCTAAAGAATTGCAAAAACAAACAAACAAAAAATACACCAGGCATCCACATCCCCTTTCCCAGACTCCTTTGTTGTTTGTTGTTGTGTTCTAGGGAGGATTCACTGCACAGGCACTGACTTCTTTCTTACCAGCATGTTGGTCTGATATCTGGTTCTGATTTTCCATTTGTGTTGTGGCATCCTCACGACCACACTATGCCTCTTCCTTCCAAGACCAGAGCACTTGGCTGGGAGACAGTGGTCTACAAACTGCCGCACAGGACAGGGGTCCAGGCCTGTGCCCCAGGCCCCCCACACCTGTGAGTGGGGCTTTGACTCTGGTGCCTGTCATGGTGTCCATCCCTGGCCTCGGCCCCCAAGGGCTGCCCTAAGAGCCACAGGTGCAGCTGGGGCCTGCACTCTGTCACAGCTGGACTGGTGGCATCGTCCCTCCTCTGTGCTTTGATTTCTTCCTGCGGAGCATCTGTTATATGTGTGTTAGGTCTTCTTGGCTCACATGCTATACCTGCGACCTTATTTATTGCCCTCACATGGTTTTCTCCACCCGGTCTTTAGAGGAGGTTTCCCATGTTTATTGTTTCCTCTGTCAGATGCGAGCTAACTCCAGAGTGGCTTCTCTCGCCTGGCCCTCACCCTGCTTGTGGGGCTTCTGTTCCTAGAGTCTGTCCTTGGAAATTACACGTGGCTCTGAATTCTTTCTTCCTTGGGGACCAGGCTGTCATGAAGCGGTGGAAATCTTTCTGTCTGAGCCTCCCATGAGTTTCCTTGGCTGATTCCTCTTGGGGTGGGCTTTCTTCATCTCTCTTTTATGCACAATGCTTTCATCTTAGTTTTTGAAGTATTTATGCAAAGGTGTGAAGTTTCTTCTGCCTGATGATGGTTATTCTTTAACACAAGGGGGGCGTCTGCAGGCACATGTGTGCACATGTGTGTACGTGAGTGTGCTGCTGTGTGTGTGCATTGGGACAGCCTGTCCTCCTTTCCTAGGGGACACCAGCTTGTGGGGAGCTCAAGGCTCAGAGGAGGGCATGTCCAGCAATAGCCACTCTGCGAATCTTTCCTGAGTTTCTTCAGGAATTGCACTCAGGTCTGAAGGAGGTCTCATTTCCCCACTCTCATGCAAAGGTAGTGAACTGCCTGTGTCCTTTGGCTGTGTTGGTAGACACACTGTCTGAGGCTGCTGCAAAGACAGAGGTCCGCAGGAGCTGCTGCCACAGCCTGTTCATGGGCACCAGACTCCAGGTAGAACTGCTGGTCCCAAGCATGGGTGTTTGTAGTTCCAGGGAAACTTGTCATGCCACCTCCTAGGGGCTGTGCCACCAGTGGTCATGCAGGACAAGTGGTCCTCTGTGTCTACTATGAGCCTTCCATCAAACTTGCAGGCTTTGCCACTCTGGGAGATGAAAGCTGGCATCTGAATATAGCATGTATTTTTAAAACTGAGGTGACATTCACATGTAGTATGTGCACAGTTTAGGGAGTGTTGACAAGGGTCTCTTCAGGCGACCCACGCCTCCAGGCAGAAGTGGCCACCTCCTCCTGTCGGGACTGGCAGCTTGATGTTCTTTGTGGGTGTCTGTGGTTGAAGCCATGCCAGCCTCCTTGCAGCTGGATCTGCTGGGTGGGGTGGGGAGGGGTGTTTCCCTGCCTAAGGGGAGCCCAGGGTGACACAAGAAGGTGTAAGGCAGGGTAGGGGTGGGCACAGTGGGAAGATGGGCCATGGCACGTCTTGAGGCTTCTGGACCCCATTCTCCTGTGCCTACAGCCAGCGGGAGCCTGAAAGATGTGGGGCCTTGTGCGCATGAGGTGAAGCCTAACTCACCCAGGACCCAGAGGGCACAGACAGTGGCCGGGACTGCTTTTCACAGGCAGGGCTGTGGCCTTGGAAGGTGCTGATACACTTGGCACCCCACCCCCTGGGGCTGTGCACTGTGCCCAGCTGAGCAGGGTGAACCCAGCCATGTCTACCCATCCTCTCTCAAATGATGGCCAGCCGGCCAGTCACTGTGAAGCCAGAGAGACTTTGAGGGACAGCAGGACTTTGGGCATGGTGACAGGGTCTGGCAGTGCTGGCACAGGGCAGGTGTGGGATCCAGAGACCCTGATGTGGGGCCTGAAAAGGTTCTGGCTTTGGGAGCTGGGGAAGAGTGGGGACCTGGGTTCCTGTCCTTGGGAATAGGTATGCCCCAGACTGGGTTCCTCCTGAACTCCTGGATCCTATGTGACTGTAGGACCCTGTCCTCGCATGTCATAGCTTAGAGAAAACTCTAGCACAGTGGACCCCAGGAGCTGGGTGGTCAGCTGTGGATCACGTGTTCCCATCCATGTCAGAAGCCACATTGAGCTGTGCATGACAGCCATGAGCAAGACGGTGCTGGTGGAGCGGGAGAAGGGAGAGGGAGCAGAGGACTGAGAGGGAGGGGTCCTGGGGCAGCTGCAGGTCTGTTCTGTCCACCCAAGACTCAGTATTGCTGTTCCTCACGGCACTGCACAGGAAACCGCAGTGCTGAGGAAGCCCAGACAGCTCCAGACCCATGATATGAGCAAAGTCATGGGCACAGGCAGGCCTGCTGTCCTGAGAGAGAGCAGGGCTTGGAGGCCACAAGGGCCAGGGCACCTGCAGGGCCAGGGCTATAGCCAGCAGCTGAGGGTTCTTCTGCTCAATTCTGATGGAAATCACAAACCAGCAAAGCACAGCTCTGCGAGGGCCCTGATGCCAGCAATTGACACCAGTTAATACCAGATGCCTTTGGTCAGCACTCTCAGCTGCTGGCTGCAGCCACTCAATGCTGGTGTGTGCAGGACACTGTCAGTGGATCCTCCTGGTTGCTGGTCTTCGTTGTTTGTGGTCTCTGGAACATTTCAGGGCTAACAGCCTCTAGTATATAACTCTTTCATTTAAAGCTACTGCTCTGGGGCATTACTCCGAACAATAGGAAGAGTTACAGGACCTTCTGAGCCCATCCTACCCAAGAGACAAATCCCACACTGGAGGTATGAGGCTTTATTTGCATAGGACCTGCTCTTCAACAAAGGGGGATCACTGCACCAGATAGAGCCCACCTGGACTAACCTGAGGAGTGCTGCTTATATAGCTGCTGTAGGCCTGTGATTGGCCTAAACTGGGCCTGCTGATTGGTCCAAGTGCAAGTCTTCAGATCTGAGTGTGCTGATTGGTCCAAATTCAGTTCTACTGCTGAGTTTAAATTGAACCGTCTGTGGTCAAAGGCAATATTTGACCTCCTGCTGCAAGTATGGGGCCAGACTATCAGGAGATGCAGCTGTTTGGTGACAGCTGTTGCAGCTCCATGAAAAGGAGCAGGGCTCACACTTGGGGACTTTCAGAGGAGCTAGCTATGTTCATCACAGCTTCCTGGGTCTCAGGAAGGTCGGGGATGTTAATAGTGGACCAGGATCCCTCCCTGACCTCTGCCACCTCAGTGGGTTTCCTGTTGCTTCTTCAGAGAGGGGCAGTGGGAGAGGGGGGCTGTGGCTGACTGCTGGCCTGCCACAAGGTGGTCCAGAGCACAGACACATGGAAACTCTGGGGGTTGTAGAGGCCATTGAGGCGAGATGTCCCATCGTCCCTGCGGGTGGGGATACTGTGGAGAAGGTAAGAGAGGGAGAGGGGTGTAGATAGCTATGGGTGAAGCCACGGCCCCTCTGCCAGACACAGGAAGGAGAGAGCCAGATGCTTCCATTCTGCTGCAGAACCAAGTCTCAAGCCTGACCTCAGGACCCTGGACCCTGAGGTCAGATGGGGACAGACCTGAGCTCTCTGGAGGTTCGGTAGGATCCTGGCCACCTTTCAGACCACCTGGGATACTTGGTGGGTTGGGCTGTGGCCAGAGTAGCATGGTACACAACACAGCTCGGCAAGCCTGGCCCCATTCCTGACCCTCTGTGGCCCTGGCTGTGATGGATGAGGCTAGCTGAAGAGCTGCAGCCTGGGTTCTAGCTGGGCCTCTGCAAAGTGGACAGGCCATGGATTTCCAGGCACCACACACTCCAGGGAGGCGGGGACAGACTGGCCAGCAGAGCACTGCAGGCAAACATGTCCACACATGGGGAACAAGTCACAAAGAAAACCTGCAAAGTGGCCAGGAGGGATGGCTGCCTTCACGAGAGCAATGGGCCATGCACAGCTGGTTTCTTTGCAGTCAACACAGCCTGGAAGACAGTGAGCATCTGTTCACAGGACTGAGGGCAAATAGCTCAAAGGACTGCATCGCAGGGTGCACAGGCCCTCCTGGGTCCGGTCATCCCTCTCCAGAGCACAGTCTGACCTGGTAGGCAGGCTGCAGGGCCTGGGGACTCATGCCCCACCTCACCTGGCCACCTGAGCTCCTGTGGGGTCCAGCCCAGGGATGCTGGAGAACAAGCAGCTCGCTGAGCAAGACGTTTTGGGGGACAGGATTGACTGTCATCACCACCCAAGTTTGGAGCCCCAATTATCAGAGCCCAATATCCTCCAACTGCCTGGAAAGGGGGACAGTGGGGGCTAAAGAAAATAAGACAACAGAGACTCATGTAATTTCAAAGCACATGGGGGACTGGGAGGTCAGTGCCTCAGAGTGGGCAAAGACCCAGGCTCTCTGAGCTGGCCAGCATTTACTGGGTGCACACAGAGATGGGAGGGAGCATTGGTGACCTGGGGCAGTGGTGATCCTATGTCAGTGTGAATCTTGTGCTGGTGAGGGAGAAAGGAGAGCATTCCCATGGCAGGAGATGGGAGGACTGGGCTGATAGGGAACTTGTCCCTCCCAGGTGAAAGCTTTCTCCTCTGTGTTACTACCCGGACATCTTCAGCTGTGCTACTTTGCTGTTGAGGCCACAGCCTCACGGGACCACTGAGGCCTCACCTGTGACCAGAGGTAAAACCAAGTCATGTTTCTGCCTGCCACAGGTGGGCAAGGCAACACTGGGCCTCAGACAGCTATAGTCATACTTTAATTATGGAGTGGTTTTCCCCAAATTTATGTAGAAATGCTCCTGAAACCCCAGTTGAGGCTGTTTTCAAGGATAAACTTGGCAAGACTGGGAATCTAGCTGAAGCTGTAATTGGCAACCTGCATAAGTCAAATATGTGATTTGATTTTTTAAAGTGAACCATTAATTTTAGAACAGATTTGAGTTTACAAAGAAATTGCTATGTGTGCATAGAAAGAGCTCCCTCGTGGGCTTGGGATGGTCCTGAAGGTGGACCTACACGGTCCCCTCTTTCTTGTACTCCATCCCTCAGAGAAATTTCTCCTCACTGTGCCCAGGGACTGTCCTACACTCTTCCACTGCCCTCTTCCCACCTGGAGCCTGGCCCTGGGGGGGAGCACTCTTTTCTTTGTGACTCAGCACTGTGCACCCTGCCCCTAGATCTAAACGTCTTCACACCCCACAGACATCCACACCCACGAAGTGTCACTGCTGCCCTCCCTGCTGATCTCACATGGAGTCTCCTGTTTCTATGGGAGCCCGCAGTAAGTGGCCCAGGCTCCAGGCCACCCTTGGACAGGGGCTTCAGGGCCAGCCACACAGCAAACATCGCCCTTCATTCTTTCAGCAGCCAAACAGCATCTGCCACAGGATGGACCAAGACCGCCATCCTGGAGGGGTAACGAACGTGCACGTCTGAAGTCTTCATGGAGACCTTCAGGGGTTTGGCACAGCCACCGGTCCTGTGCCCTGGCCGTCTTCCTGTGGCTCGTCGACCTCCATCTTGCCTCAGCTTCTCTTAGCCTCCTCACAGCCCATACCATGCTCCTCTGCCTCCCCTGAAACTTGTGCCCCTCCTTGAATTGTTTGTTGCTCCCATGGGGGCCTCCTCCCTGCCACCTGGGTGGAGCTGTTGCACCCGGTGAGCTCCCGGCCCACAGTCCAACACCCTCACTTCCTTTTGCCGCAGGCCAGCCCCCATAGCCCCCAAGGCACTTGGCACTGAGCTGGTGCTGGAGAGGGGCTGTGCAGATTCCCACAAGGCATGGTGTGGATGCACATGAGGAGGGTGAGGTCACAGCACTTCGTCACCATGGCATAGTTCCTCCTGGCACCGGAGCCTTAGCTGGCGCGGTGTGCATGGTGGCTCAGCAGCCAGCTGGCCATGCACATAATTGGTCTATACCTACTGCAAAGACTGTGGCATATTTTTCTTTTAAGAAATCAGTAAATCTCATGTGGGCTATCACCAGCAGCTCTGTGCTGTGTTAACTCCTTGTCTGCCACAAGGCCACCGTGTCCTGTGGAACTGTGTGTGGCGACTTGTATGTGGCACAGGCAGGTGGGTCCCAGGCCAGCTTTCTCCAAGCCCCTGGGGATGGGGCAGGAATCCAGGAACCCTCGTGCTGAGGCCCCCCCAGGGCCTGTGTCATTTGTGTCCCCCATGCACAGAGTTCAGTGGTAGCCAGGGGCACAGAGACTCCACGGTGGCTCTTTGGGTCCAAGGCCTCCAGATCTGTGCTGTGGGGCCGGGTGATGCCTGGGACACCCCTGCTGTCAGGACGCCACTGCCAAGTCTCCTAAAATCCCTGAAAGACCCAGACCCTGGCCTGGGTAGGCCACAGTCTTGCTGGGCATGGGGTAGTCCCAGCCCAGCCCTCCAACCACAACGTCCCTCCTTCCCCATACGACTCCTGGAGCCTGGGCACCTCATATACTGAGGTGGGGGCTTGGGTAGGCCTGGCTATGCAGGGCAGTGGCCCCTGTCTTGAGGGCACGTTTGGGGGGCATATGGGCTCCCCAGCCTGGGTCTAGCTCCCCTCCCTGTTGGCACCTACATCAGCAAATGGGTGATGCTTGTGCTTCACTTCCAACCTGCTGTGCCCTGGGGCAGCCTTGTCACAGACTCAGACTGTCCCCAAAGCACACTTTTGAAATTTAAGACATAGTAGGTGCTTTGGCAGCAGATCTACCTCCCTTGCCTTCCATCCCTGCTGGTGTCCCCAGCCCATGCCAGCTGCCAGGATGCCCTGACTCGCTGCCCAGCCCACACCAACCCCCGGGGAAGCCCTAGCCCACAGCCTGATTTCGAAGGCCTGAGTTCCTTCCCTCTCAGTGCACTCTTGAGGGGGCCCACACTGCTGCCTCCTTCCAGCCCCTGCCTGGGGTTTTGGAGTTTTCTACCCCAGGGTCCACAGCTTTCACAGGATCTTGAGGTTTCCTGAGGCCCCTGTGGCTGCAGGGGACCTGTGGCTCCTCTGGGGACCTGGACTTCCAGCCCAATGGCCCCATGGTAGTCTGGCCCTTTGTGTGGCGGGGCGGCTGCTGATCCTGGTCTGCAGCTGGCTGCACAGAACTGGGGTGGGGGTGGTTCATCCCAACCCCAGGTCAGCCATGCTGTCCAGGGTCCAGGTGATGGCCCAGGGCTCCAGGCCTGTGCCATGGCGGATGTTAGAAAGCAGAATGTTCCTGCTTGGGTTGGGTGAGCAGTGCAGGGGACCTGGGTGCCGAGGGCCAGTGCCCAGAAGGGCGCCATGCAGTGGGACTGTGTGCGACCCCATGTGGCATGGGGATGCCTGGAACCCTGGAGGGCCCCAAAGGAGGGCTGGGCCTGCCGACTGCCTCTTAACTATCAAGTCTGTTTGAATGGGTTATTTGTGTAATTTTAAAATAAAAATTGGGCCAGGGATTTAGCTCAGAGGCTCCATTGCCTGCTTCACAAGCACAAGGTCCTGAGTTTGATCCCCAGTACCAAAACAAATAAATAAATAAATAACTGAAAAATAACATTGCTTTCACTTAAAGGTGACCTTGTAGCAGGTGGAACCAATAGGAAGGCTGGCCCTAAAGTTCCTGCACCCAGCTGGCTTGCATTGGCCTTTCTGGCTGTCATCTTGGGGTCCTCAGCCCTGGTGTTCAGTAGGGACCCCCCACGGGCATGGCTGCACCCCCTACTTTGTGCCGGACCAGGAGCTGTGGGGTGGGAGCTGCCAGTTGAGGGGGTCCTTCCAGGCATCCAGAAGGACAGGGCCTGGGACACAGAGGGCCTGGGACACAGAGGGCCTGGCCCACGTGGGGATTGGGAGCCCCCAGGCCTGGGCAGAGTGTGGTGGAGCCCACAGGTGGGGTGGAGGTGCTGAGCGAGTGGGGTCGTCTGCACTGAGTGGGGCCTGGTGCCCACTGCTCTCCTGGCTGGACCGCTCCTCCCACCGCACAGCCAAGCTCCCATCTTGGCTGGGCTCAGGGCTGGCCCTGCCAGGCTCTGCTTGGAGCCAGGAGCTCCCTGGCGAGCCCCCAGGGCAGATTGCTTTCCAGTCCCTGGCCAGCCGCCCTTCCCAGATGGGCCGGGCCTGTGTGGCGGTGATGGAATGTAGTGCTGCCTGCCTGCCCACTGGGCCTGGGCCCCAGCCTGCTGGCCCCACCTGCAGAGCGGGCCTGGAGCTCCTGGAAGCCACACTGCTGGCTGGCAAGTCCCCTCCCGGCACTCTGGGGAGGCTGCTGCTTTCCCTCTGCCTCCCCTTTGTCTATGACTGTTGAAAAGAATCAGAGCGGTGTTGGAGCCCTGAATCAAATTGCATTCGCAATTTGTCAAATTATGCAGAGGAGACAGTGGAGAGGAAAGGGAAGTGGTTTGATTCTATTATGTGGAAATTAGCTTGAAACAGAGACTGTTCACCAGTTAGAGCAATTTCCCTCCATGTGTTTCTGAGAAAATTGCCTGTGTGCCAGTCTCTTCCCCTCCGTTGGCTGCTCGGCTGTGCCCCTCAGAGGGGGTGCAGGGCCTGCACAAGTCCTGCTGTGGCCCCCTCGGCCTGCTAGTGGCTTCCCCAGAGTGTGGGAGGCCAGGAGGGCTCACAAGAGGCTGCTGAGGAGGCCCAGGAAGGAGGGGAGGGGCCTACCAGCTCACTGCTTGTCCCTCTGCCTAATTCCATCTGTGGCCAGTTTATCCTGAAGGCTTCCACAGGACCAGACCAGCTGTGCCCTGGTACGGAGAGCTCTCCTTCGGTGGGTTGGGGGAGGCGGAGGACCAGAGCTGCAGGTAGTGCTAGAGTGGCCAGGACCTGCTCTGTGTGGGAGACCAGGGTCAGTTGGGGCCAGTGTGGAAGTGAAGATCCTGCCTGCATTTCATGAGGCAGCTGCCCACAATATCAGAGCCTAGTGGCAAGGCACATGTGGGGAGTCTTGGGGGGCAAAAGAGCTATGGAAAGTGAAGGGCTGTGTCTTGCAAGTACAACCCTATGAGTTTCCGCAGATCTGCGCACACGCCGATACCCACAAAGCCACAGGCGTTTTCCTCCTTGTGGTGGACAGCCCAGGCCTCCCTCCACTCAGGAAGCACCACGCCAGCTTCTTTAGTTTGCTTGGAGCAGGTGGGGTCAGCAGCAGGGGCTCTGCTCTGGCTTCCCCTTCAGCATCAGGCCCGTGAGATCCACCCACGTGGTTTACTGTTCAGATGACTTCATTTCAGGAGATGCTGCAGTGTGTTCAGCCTCTCCCCCTTGATGCATCTTTGAGCACTTTCTGGTTTAGGGTTATGATTAAAAAAGTTGCCGTAGATGCCCCGTGCAAGTGTTTTTGAAGACAAAGGCTTTCTGGGTGAATACCTAGGGAGTCACAAGGCAGGTGGGTCATTTGCACACTCTCACCAGCTGTGCCAGGGAGCCCCAAGCTGCCACAGCCCCCAGGCCAGGCCGAGACCGGTGGGAGGGAGCATCACTGTCCCGAGATCTTGATTTCTGTCTCTGTGCTCGAGATGTTGCCTCAGCCTCCGGAATAGCTGGGTTTTTGGGCTCATGCAACCACACTCGGTCTGAAATGGCCTTTTATTAGCTCTCATAATGTCTTCTTTGTGAAGTACCTGCCTGAGCTTTCTGCAGCATTTAGTTGGGTTGGGTCTTTTCATCATTGATGCATAAGAATTCTTTATATATTCTGGATATAAGATGTTCAGTGTGTATGTGCATGTATATAAATAAATATTTTCCCTCAGTCTGTGGAATAACTTTGTGTTTTCTTAATGTCTTGGTGACCTGAACTTTTAACTTGTGATAGAGTTCCATGTACCCTGTGGCTTTACTGGCCAGCGCCTTTTGTGTGCCCGCTGACAAATCTGTCACTCATTGTGACGAAGACTTTCTCCCAGACCCCAGATGCATCTGTGCTTTATACTTGGGTCTAAGTCTACCCTGAGTTGATGTGTAGCTGTGGGGTGAGGGCGGGGTGAGGTTCTTCCCCCCTTGCATTCATTCAGTTCTCCCATCATCCTTGGTTGACCAGTGCTGGTTTCTTACTGAATCACCTTGTGGCTTTAGCAAAAACCAGTGGGCAGCACATCCGAAGACCGAGTCCTGGCTGTCTCATTCCTCTGTCTCTGTCTGCTTCATCCCTGAAATCTCACTGTCTTGGCTTCTGTGGTTTTTGGCATCTTGGAACACACTCTTGCTTCCCCAGGCTGTTGCACCTCCAAATACACTTTGGCATCAACGTGTCGATTCGGCTGAAAGCCCATTGGGAGTTTGATAGAGCTGCATGGAGTCAAGCCGTCAGTGTGAGGTGACTGACTTCCGGCCATGCCGAGTCCTCTGGTCCTCAAACTGGGCACACATGTCCTTTGGGGACTCTGGGCCCAGCTCTAGACTGGCGTGGAGGCTTGATGGGTAGAGCATATGCCTGGGATGGGAAGCCCAGGTGCCTTGAAGGTTCTGGGCAGTGGAGGTAGACTGCTCGGCGTCTGCTAAGGCAGCTGCCACAGCCCATGGCAGTCACCACGGGCTCTGCCCTCCTCCACCAACCCCTGGTCAAGCTTCTGGAAACTTCCAAGCATCTTGTTCAGTGGCACAGGGGAGGGGAGCCCTGATGCTGGGAGAGCCCTGGCCTCTGTTTTTCCTCCAGTTGGGTTATGTGTTGACGTGTCTTGCCAGGGAAGTTGAGCAGGACCTGCTGCCTCTGTTGTTATGGTTACGAGGAGGGGAGGACAATTTCCTGTGAGGTATCTTCTCATCACTCCTGCTGGACGCTGGGGCAGATTAGGTGAGCTCCGTGGCGACGGCTCCCAGTTCTGCGGGAACGGAGCGATATTCATTTTGACCTCACACTCGGGGTTGCCGTCTGCTGGCTCCATCAGGGGAGATAGGACGGATCTCATTAAAACCATCAGAGCATCATTTTCTGGTTTTATTGCAGTGGTAAAATTTCCTTTACCTTATTCTTTCCAAATGCCAGATTACAGTACTGCAAGACACTGATGGGGCCTGGGTGGGCCCAGAGCGGAGGCCACCAGTGCATGGAGACAGCACCTGCCAAGGAACCCACATGGTGGGATATCTCGTTGCTGCCCAGCCAGCTCAGGATGAGTGACCCAGCCACACAGCCTTGGATGGCACAAGGAGGCAGGTGGCAATAAATAGCTAAGGCCAGCAAGGAGGTGGGGAGCCCAGAAGAGCCGGGGTGAGGTCAGCAGGAGAGGACGGTGTGTGTGTTGAGGGGTAGACAGTGCCACGACAGGGGGGCTGGAGTGGAGAAGCAGCTGCAGCCTGGTGGGAGGCCCAGGTTTGCGTCCTGCTGCTTCCTGATGTCCCTGGGCTTTGCCATCTCCCCAGCCCTGCAGAGAGAGGAGTGGCCATGGGTGGGGCCCCAGGCTGCCCAGGAGGCAAGGTCAGAAAGCAGCTGCTGGGGCAGCTGACTTGCCCTGCTCTTAGAGGTGATGCCTCCCCAGGAGCCTTCCCACACCTCCTTTCAGCCCCACCCAGGCTTGGAGCAGCATCCCACAAGGGCTGGCCTGGCAGGTCCCCTGTCCAGTATACAATGCAGGCCTGAGAAAGAAAGCTAAAAGAACTAGGAGAGAGAAAGTGCGTGTGGGAACAACCAATGCTGGTGCAACCAACAAAGGCCCTGGCCATCCCCAGGCACTGACTTTTATTGGCAATCAATTAGGTTAAAGGTGAGTTATGAGCGGTTTCTATGGAAATTAATGTAAACAAGTCTCAGAAAGAACAAGACAAAGCATTCTCAAGTTAGGAACAGAATAGACAAACTCTACTGTAAATAGAACACTGTTCTTCTAGTCGGAAGGTTTTAGTTGTGGGAATGGAATTTGGGTTTGAGTTACTCTGACCTCAGCATGCAGGCTTCAGTGAACTCACATCTGTAAAGAAGCCATTGTGGGGTTGACTCTTCAAAGCCTGCTTTGGGCTTGATCAATATTAGGATATTACGGTCCCCTGTGGTAGAGGAGCTCAGCTTCGGGATGAGCAGCCTTGGCTGGCAGTGAGGTAGGGCGGAGTCTCTTAGTGACTCCTTTGGTGAGCCTCCTCCTCTCTCATTGGCAGCTATGAGGCCCTGAGGTCCTCTGTTCAGCCCTTGTTGGGCTTTCACACAGATGCTGCTTGGAGAGATCACAGCAGGCTTTCACTGCCCCAGCTCCTGCTCACTCCCTGGGCACTCTCTGCCTTCTCCTCAGTGAACACGGTCCGCCCTGCCCAGCCTCATGGCCTCAGTCTGGGGACAGGTACGCTGTTCTGGAGCCAGAAGTTGTAACTCAGGAGTGGATCTTTGACCCCAGAGTGAGAGGGGATGAGGGGACACCGAGGGGAGCCACACCCAGGCCTGCTGGGGGTCTGGGCTGCCAGTGGTGCAGACGTGGGTGTGGGTGCCTGCTCCAGAGGTTCTGTGGGTGCCAGGTCCTCTTCTGGGGGTCACTGGCACCCGGGACAAACAGGGTCCAGGTACTTCCTACCTGTGTGGAGCTCTGGCCACTCCTACTGTTTGATCCCCATTTCTAGACAAGGCAGCCTGGAGTACCCTCAGCTGTCTGCTGGAGGTGCAGGGGCTCTGCTGCTGCAGTCCTTGTAAATACAGTGGCTTCCAGTGGGAAATTGCTCTCACTGCTCTGGAAGTTGGAAGTTCAGAAGGAATCCTGAGGGTTTGAAATCAAGATGTGTGGGGACCTGGGATCTCTGGAGGCCTCGTGAGGATCCTCCTGCCTCTTCCACTATGGGCCCCAGGGACAACTTGGCTTTGGGCTGTACTCCCACTCTGCCTCTGTCTCCCTCTCATAAGGACACCGAGGAGCACGGAAGCACCCCCATCCAGGACCTCCCTTACCCCAAGACCTTCACTGTAGCACTAGCTGAGTGTGGCTTGGGGAGTGACGGGTTCTTGTCAGGACTGTGTGGTGGAGAGCACCCTGCAGGATCCAGGATAAGAGGTGAGGCCAAGGTCAGCCTTCTTCCATGGAACAGACTCGCAGGTTCCTTTGGGATGGCTGGGAACTCTTCAGTTCTCCATTCTCCATTCTCCGTCCTCAGGACTGACAGCTCCATGTCCCGAGAGGAGGGACCCACTGGGGACTGGTGGCCAGAGTCCCTACAGGCTGTGAGGGTGGCATCTGCTGCAGAGTGCAAAGAAGAGTGGCAGTGGTCTGCACAGGGCCTGGGCCCCTCCTGAATGCCAGCTGTCCCAGGCCCTGGGAAATAACACATGCAGATGGCTGCAAGGCAAGCGGCTTAGATCCACTGAGGTGTCTGGCAGTTGGCGTGGAGGGAATGCATGGGAGACACAGGCTTTCAGGAGAGGCTGGGAAGAGCCCGCCTCAGGGTGGGCCAGCCCCAGAGCAGAGCGTGCAACAAGGCCAGAGGGCCTGGCTCACCTGCGAGGCTCAACAGCCTGCCTAAGAAGCCAGTGTGCTTTGGAGGAGAGCTCAGTGCTGGGCAATGTGCAGTGTCATGGTAACCAAAAGTTACCAGCTGGGTGGACACGAGAAGTGTGGCAACCAGGAGAAAAATCAGTTCATGGAGACAAACCCAGAAATGCCAGAGACAGGGAAAAGGTGTTAAGACACTTGTTATAAGGATGTTCGTGATGCTCACACACTAAAAAGAACACAGCATGAGAGAGAATCGGATGTGAGGGTTGATTGTGTGGATCTGAGAAGTTGGTTGAGAGAAGCTTAACTAGATGGATTCAGCAATTCCACACCCTGGGGGGCACCCTGGACGGCTCATTGCCTGGATGGTCTAAAGGAGAATGAAGGGCGGATCTGCTTCTGCTCCTTCAAAGGAGCCCCGTCTTCACCTTCACCTTGGACATCACCTCCTGGCTTCGGTGCAGAATCTTCAGCCTTCCGGTGTAGACTCAGGCCTCCAGCACAGACCCACCGACCTCCTGATAAGACTCACACAGGGCACGCAGTGAGCTCCAAGCCTTTGGCTGAATCCTTTGGTCTCCAGGGTGCAGACAGACCCTCTGCACTCTTCTGTGTGCGGCCACTGTAAGCCAATCTTGTAAATTCTTCTGTAACTGTATATCTTGTGTTGTATCTGTTCTCTGGTAAACACTGATACACAGGGTAGGAAACTCCCAAATGGAATGTTCAGAGACAGCAGAAACAACTCTGGTAGTGGAAATTTCACAGGGTGGGCTTGGATGCTGCAGAAAAGGCAGAGGGCCTTTATAGGTAACACAGATGCTGCCGAACAGTGAGTGGCCTGCTGCCCAAAGCCAGCCTGTTGATCTTTTTGTATAAACAAGATTTTATTGGCATTGTCTGCTGCTCGGTGACATGTCAGGATGGAGTGGCTGTGCAAGGGTCTCGCTGCCTGGCCCTGTGCACAGTCTGCCAGCCCTGGTTCAAGGTTTTTGCCGCAATCTCCTTGCATCACAAATTGTGAGCCAGGCCCTTGTCTGTCAAGAGTGGTGAACATTTAAAAGTAAGCCAGTTGGGTTAGCCTCACTCCAAATCTGTAGAACTTGAGTCTCAAGGACAGGAATTGTAACCTGGGGATATGGTGGGTGCGACGGGGAGGGAAGAGAAGGTGCTTATAGAAGAGTGGGCCGCCCCACCTGACCGCAGAGACCTGGCCAAGGCTGGGCCTTCCTCCCCATGCTGTCCTCTCTCCCCGCCCCGCCAGGACCTGAGCTCGCCACCACCAGGGATGTCTGTCTTGTCCTCTGTCCTGTGGTCAGCACACGGCCTGCCTAAGGCTGCTGATCAGAGGCAGGAAGGGGCTTGGACCCAGAGCAACAGGCGGTGGGGACCAGAGCCCAAGCCCACACTGGCTCTGGAAGGAATCACTCAGACTTTCTCCTCCCCAGAAGCCCATTTCCTCCTCTTTTCCTCACTCTCTCATCAGATTTTAGCTGACATCTATAATTTGGAAAGCCATAAAAATGAATATAGATGAAATATTAGAGGGTGGAAGTATGAAGAAAGCACGAACAAAGAGGCTCTTGCTGCTTTAAACAGGTCTTAAAACTGCTTTCATCCAGGAGCTCGCCTCAGCCCAGTGAAATTGATTCATTGACCAAATTGGCCATTTAAAATTCAAAAGCCTCCGCTTCCTGAGAGCAGTTCCCTCCTCTCCAGATTTATGGGGCCGCAGAGAGGCACCCGGGTGTCTCTGGTTTCTCTTTTAAGGATGATCTACAGTGATGAGGCAGCCGGCCCTCTTCTGGAGCGCACACAGTTGCCGGTGCTGCAGAGGGAGGCTGAGATGGGCCGGCCGGAGACCAGTCTGAAGCCTCCATGGTGTCGGCCTCCTGTGGGGCTGGGGTGGGGAGCGGCTGGGGTCCAGATCATGGCAGCAGCTGGTGGAATTAGGGTGCTCCGCCTGGCCTTGTGGAACTGAGATAGGCGGCTTCCACATCTGCGCTCACCCAGCTGTTGGCAGAGGCTCAGAGGTGCAGAGGTGTGAGGTAGGCCAGAGCAGAGCATCGCAGGCCAGGCCAGGGCTTCTTGTGCAAAGAACTTTACTCGAAGCAGAGTGCTGCCAAGTGGGCTGCAGGTGAGGGCTGAGCTGCCTCTACCTCACTCGAGGCTGTCGGTGGTGGGCAAGCCCTGTCAGTGTGACTAGGGTGGGGACTGGGAACGCTTTTCCGAGATCCCTGGCTCCAGCTGCCTCCCTGAGGTAGACCAGCAGAGTTGTGACCCTGGGCCAGACCTTCAGACAGGAGAGGGATGGGGAGTGACCTGGGGGAGAGAACTTGGGAGTGAGTGCATCCCCCAAGCAGTTGCAAGCCCAGAGGAACAAGCTCAGGAGAGGCCAAGGAGCAACAGAAAGGAAACCAGAGTGACCTGGAAAGGCTGTTGCTGGGTCCACTGGTCAGAGAGAGACCAGGCTGGTGACGAGCTACTGAGGGGTCTCTGCTCCAACCTGAGGACAGGGTAGATTTTCTCTTGGTGCACAGCCCTGCTGGCGTTCAGACCCAAGCCTGTGCCTCTGCCCTCTGCAGGGCCTCGTGCCATCCTGCATGATCCTCTGCTGGTCACTCTTTCTGGCCTCACTGGCCTTGTCAGTCCCCATGTTCTCAGCATAGCATACCCTGCCCTCGTCTGCCTGGATGCATGGCCTGGCACACAGGGGCCTCAGGGATATCTGTGTGGTCCCCAGGTCCCCAGTGCACCCCTGCGCCCTTAGAGAGAGGTGTGCTGGGGAGGAGCCAGGAATAGACTAAAAAAGAGAAGACAGGGAGGGGGAACACAACCACAGCAGGGGGTGTCCTCCAGTCAGCCGGAGAGCACCTAGGAGTCACCCACCCAGGGGTCTGGGGCTGTTAGCCACCTACAGTGTCCCAGGAGTGGGTGCAGCTGGCTTCTCAGACACTAGTGTCCAGTACTCTGGTCACTGGCAGGGTCAGGAGGAGGCCCAGGGCACCTGACCAGGAACGTGGGTACTGGCAGTCAGGGTCAGCCCTGGCACTGGGAGACAGTGGCTGTGCAAGCCCCTGGCCAGGCTTGTAGAGGTCATCAGAGGCTGGGCAGGCCCCCTTTTCTCCACAGCCCACCCCGGGCAGGGCTGGGGTCCCCCAGTCCCTATCCCCACAAAACCTCCAGAATCTACTTTAATTACTCTATATTATTTTCTATCTTTAATTACATACTGTGACATACTAAAAAACCATCATTGAAATTTAAGCCTTTGTAATAGCACCATTTTATTACATTTTGATGACTTTATAACTATGATACTTTATTATTCATTCCATGTTATTTTATGAAGGCACAGTGAGGTTTTTAATATCTAATTACAGTACTGAGTGATTGTCCTGGGAGGAGGAGCCCACCAGGCCTGGCTGGAGGTGGTGTGGAGGGCAGTGTGGTGGTCACACAGCCGCACAGAGTCCTGAGAAGAGGCACTTTGCGAAGGCCAGGGTGGGCCAGGCGGATGACCCAGGGGCCAGGTGATGGCCCCAGGCAGCCCCACTTGCTGACCACTCCCTGCAGGACGATAGTTTGCCGTTGTCCTTCAGAAGTGACCGTCAGACTGGAGGCATTTGTGGCTTGGGCCCTTGGGATGTCCTCCAGGTCTGAGCCCAGGAGAAGGCCTGGGCTGTGGGGACATATGCAGGGACTCGGGCTTCTGGTCTTCTCGCCCAATGTACCCTGGGAGTCTGCGGCAGCCCTGCCAGGACCAGCTCATGGTTGACTGGCCGGAAGACTTAGCTTATGGCTTCAACCAAGTGGGGGTAGGGAGACCGCAGGGCACAGAGCAAGACAGGAGAGGACAGGGCCTGTGGGGCTGGAGAGCACCTACCCTCTGTCATCCCCCTTGAGTGGTCCTTCAGTGTCCCTGGGCTGGGAGGAGCAGGCTGCCAAAAGCCTGTGTTGTCTCAGGTTGAGCCACAGGGAAGGACTTCCTCTGTGCTTCCTGCAGGGAGCTTCCTGGTGGTGTGGCCTGTGGGGAGCTGCTGCTCTCCTGCTGCTGCTCCACCCCCTGCCCCTCTGCTGCCCGTCTCCTCCCCACTGCAGTCTCCTCTCTGCTGTTCTGGAGCCTCATCTCATAGAAGCCCACTTGGGTGGATGCCAGGCCTGCAGAACCCATCCTCTCCTGACCTGGAGAGTGCATGGGGTGCTCTTTCTTTCTCTGGTTCTATTGTGGGCCAGGCCACTGGACAGTGGGGACCCCCCCACAGTGCCCCACTGCTCTGGGGTCTGAGACCTAGTGTACCCCGGCCCAGGGTCCAGGTACAAATGCACCCAGTAGCAGTGTGGAGGCACTGGAAGCCAGGGGGGACCAGACGTTTTGAGGGTCTCAGAAACATCAGTGGAGGGTCTATTTACTGCCACCACCCAGAGCGCACGGAGAACAATCTCACCAGAACTCAAGTGGCAGCCTCATGGGGTACACTGTCTCCAATCCCATGAGTCAGTAGCTTTGCACAGGCCCTGACAGAGTTTGATCATCCTGAAAATTCTATGGCTCTCTCGTCCCACTCAGAGGAAACCCAATTACCTGGAATTGGAAACCATCAGCATTTCAGGGGCTGCAGTGATGGCAGGGGCCTGTGGGCTGGCAAGTCTGAGGAGGTGGAGAAGACCCCAGTAGGGACCCGGAGGCACGGACTGACTCGGAGCAGGATGCCAGAGCACAGGCCGGACACTGCCTGCTTCTACCTTTTGCCTGCAAATAAGCAGCAGTGAAGTTGAAACAGCCAAGTCCTCTGTAGGTAGCAGCAGGGATCCAGGGAATGCCAGCTCCACACTCTCACCTCCCAGTGCCCTGGGACGGGGATGTGGCTCTTCTGCAAAGAGCAGCCAGTGGATCACAGGCATCCTGGTGGCACTGATGGGCAGACACAGGTTGATCTGGGTGGGGGTGCACCTGTCACACCTGTGCCCTCCCTTCAGGAGGCTGGGACCTCACTGCTCTGGGGTCTGAGACCTAGTGTACCCCGGCCCAGGGTCCAGGTACAAATGCACCCAGCAGCAGTGTGGAGGCACTGGAAGCCAGGGGGGACCAGACGTTTTGAGGGTCTCAGAAACATCAGTGGAGGGTCTATTTACTGCCACCACCCAGAGCGCACGGAGAACAATCTCACCAGAACTCAAGTGGCAGCCTCATGGGGTACACTGTCTCCAATCCCATGAGTCAGTAGCTTTGCACAGGCCCTGACAGAGTTTGATCATCCTGAAAATTCTATGGCTCTCTCGTCCCACTCAGAGGAAACCCAATTACCTGGAATTGGAAACCATCAGCATTTCAGGGGCTGCAGTGATGGCAGGGGCCTGTGGGCTGGCAAGTCTGAGGAGGTGGAGAAGACCCCAGTAGGGACCCGGAGGCACGGACTGACTCGGAGCAGGATGCCAGAGCACAGGCCGGACACTGCCTGCTTCTACCTTTTGCCTGCAAATAAGCAGCAGTGAAGTTGAAACAGCCAAGTCCTCTGTAGGTAGCAGCAGGGATCCAGGGAATGCCAGCTCCACACTCTCACCTCCCAGTGCCCTGGGACGGGGATGTGGCTCTTCTGCAAAGAGCAGCCAGTGGATCACAGGCATCCTGGTGGCACTGATGGGCAGACACAGGTTGATCTGGGTGGGGGTGCACCTGTCACACCTGTGCCCTCCCTTCAGGAGGCTGGGACCAGGCTGCAGCACCTGCTGCAGCACCTGGCTGCAGCACCTGCTGGCAGCATGGAGTCCCGGAGCCCCTCCTGTGTGGTCCAGACCCCTGAAAGAGAGGTCCATGTGCCTGGCCAGGTGTGCAAAGCTGTGATCTGCAGATGCAACTGCCCTACCTTCCCAAGAGCTGCTGGGCTATGGCCACCAGTCTGTTGTCCATGACAGCTCCTTGGCCCCGTCCACACTCCCTGCCCTCCCTGCCCTCTTGGTTGTATGAACTGCAGGGATGGCCCCTGGGCCAGAAGAAGCCTGGGAAGCCTGGGGAGGTGGACTGGAGGGGAGGGGCGGGGAGGGAACAGGACAAGGCAAAGGCTGAGCAGAGGTGGCCAGGCCTCCACAGGCATCAGCCCTGAGGACCGGGAAGTCAGCAGAGCTGAGCTCTTAGCCGGCCTCACAGATGCTCCCCACCCGTGGGTGTTGGTGTGCACAGAACAAGGGCCTGGCAGGAGAAGCGGCAGGAGGCGTCTGCCCTCGTCTGGGCACCCATCCTGCCTCTGCTCCTGCACCTTAGGGAGCCTGGAGTCAGAGCTGGAGTCCCCCAGCCCAGCCCTGCCAGACCAGTTTGCACAGCCTGAGAACTAAGGACTCCCGCTCCTGCTCTGCTCAGGCACACAGGGCCTTGGCGGGGCTTTGGGGTGACCTGCTTTCCCCTCACGAGTGGCTGCCTTCCCCCCTCATTATCTTCTGTGCCCTCTCCCCTTCCCTGCCTCCTGCCCAGGCAGCTGCTCTGCCCTGTACCTGTGCCACTCCAAGGCCAGCCCTGTACCCGCCCAGTGTCCTGGGCCACCTCACACGGAGGGACTGCGTTTAAGGTTGTGCTCCATGTTCAAGCCTGTGACAATTTCCAGCAGAAGCCACCTTTCTCCCTGGGGGGCCTCAGCTCTGTGGATCATGGGCCATCTCAGGGCAGAACCGTGTCCCCAGGTCACGTGTGCATGTCCAGGCCTCAGCATGTGCCGCTCTGTGGACGTGGGATCCCCACAGGGTGACGATGGTATCTGAGGTCATGGGTGGCCCTGACCATAGGCCTTGCATCCTTCTAAGGAGAGGAGACATGGGGAGGGACGGGCCTGCAAGTGGAGACCAGAGGCCAAGGCATGGTCTCGGGGCCACTGCCCTCACTGACCTCAGATGCCCAGCGTTGAGTGGCTTTGTCCCAGTGCCCAGAGTGGACAGAGACAGACTGGCCTTGAGGCCAGCACAGCAGGTTCCCCGGGGGAAGGAGGGCATTCCTGTGGCACCCAAGTCCCTGTGAGGACGCGAGGGTGTCTCCAGCCCTGGATGGGTCTGTGGTGACAGCTCATTGTTCTTCCTGTTGCATTTCCTCAGTTATTTGTGATTTCCAGCACTTTTCATAGGATATTATCCACTGGGATCGACCTCGAAGGAATTTGTTCCTGTTGCCCACTTTTCTGTGGCTTTTTCTCCTTTTATCTGGAAAGCCATCCTTCATCCTAGAGACAATGGCTTTGTCCCTGTCATTTTTCCTATTGATAGCTTTTAAGTTCTGCTGAGGGTGTTTGCTGAGGGTCTCTTCTGATGCCCCATGTGCAGTGATCAGAGCCCAGCATGCCTCTCACTTCCTTTTGAACTGAGTTGCCTGAGGGCTTGCAGTCCTTTTATTTTGCTCTATTTACATGTGAGTCCTTCATCCAGTTAGTTTATTTTGATTAAGATCTGAAAAGCTCCACTTTTATTTCTGCCAGTAGTTGGCTGTCCTCACCCCTTTATCCATCAACAAGGCTCCCTTTGCCCTGGAGCAAGGAGGCGGGCATTGTCTTGCTGCTCCCCAGCCCCTCCTCACCTGAGCCCCCACAGCCCTGTCTGTCCCTGCCCCGCCCCCCTCTGCGTCCCCCTCTGCGTCTGTCTGGGGACATCACACCCGGCACAGACAACCCTGATCCCAGAGCTCTGGGCAAATCTGTCAGAATATGACCTTAAGTTGCATTATGAGTTAAGGAGAAGCAATTTCATATTAAAATACTTAACAAGGAAGATAAATTTTTCGTGTCCTTAAGATTTTATCGTTTTCTTCAGGTTGTATCAGTCAGTACCTTTTGGAGGCCAGAATCCACTCCAGTCTTTAGAGCAGAGAGGATGTAACCCGTGGAGCTGGGCCCAGGCTGGAGAGACTGAGGGGCCAGGGATGGAGTGAGGCAGGGTCTCCCAAACACTTCCCGCAACCAGGTGAGGGGCTTTCAGGAGGGAGCCAAGCTCCCAGTGCACTCAGTCACTGCCAGAGGTGATGCTGGGAAGAGATAGGGAAGAAAGGAGGCCCTGAGCTGTGTGTAACTGTTCTGCCCCCTTCCACCTCCAGGAGCCCAGGGACAGCGGGCTGGGCCGGAGGGGAGACTCCCCTGAGCTTTCCCAGAGCACATTGAGACCCTCACCCCTTGGCCCCCGGGGCTCATAGTTTGCTCTTTTGTGAATGCACTAGTCCTCCTTTTAGTTTCTAGATCCTTTTTATGTGAAACAGGATGCTGTTTTGAGTTCTGCATAATAATAGGACATTCTTTCTTCCTATGGCATTTTCCCAAGAATTTTAAGTTTTAAATATAATGTCTGAGGTTATAAACTCTAGGAGTTCTGGGTCTGGTGGTGTAGCTCAGGGCTACAGTACTTGCCTGTGGTACATGGGACCCTGGGTTTGATCCCAGCACCACAAAAGCAGACAAATGAGTAAGCGAAACCGATGGTTGTCCGTGTTCTCCGTTTACTTATTTGCTGCTGCCAGAGTCCACCCCAAGCCCCAGTGGTAGCTGTGGGCCTTCCTGGCTAAATGTGGATGTTCTGAGACAGGCCAGTGTTCTGTGCTCTGCATGTCCCTTTTGTCAAGTGGCCAAGCTGGTCCCACTCTTGGAGGTCTGGTGGCCCCATGCTTGGAGGTTAGACAGCTCTGCACAGACAGCTATGGTCAGGTCCCAGTCCTCAGCGGCTGTGTCCTGATCCACATGGCAACACCAGGATGGAGGGGCCCACAACTCTGCCCCGAAGACCCTCCAAGCCACGGCCATGACTTTCCACAGACTCAAACAGGCATGCAGCTGTCCCCAAGAAGGGTGACATGGACCTGTGGGCCACAAGGGGAGAGGGAGCTACACAACTGTTGCCTTAAGGCATTGCACAAGTGTAGGAGGAGCTGGGAGACTCCTCGCTGGGTTTGCCAGGCACACCTGCAGGAGCCCACAGTGGACCTCAGGGTTGAGAGGGTGGCCCCAAGGGCACGAGAGGTCCCCTTTCAGTCCCCACTCGGGATTGACCACTGAGCTCTATCAGAGGCCTCTGCATCCGCGAAGGGATGGTATAGTGTGTGGTTCATGTGCACAGCTAGATTTGCTGTATTGAACCACTCTTGCCTCCAGGATCAAAATGCTCTTGGTGCTGGTGGGTTTGTATTTCTGGATTCTGTTTGCTAATATTTTATTTCGATTCTTTGCGATGAGTGATTGTGTCTGCAGTTACCACTCTCTGGTCTGTCGTAGTCAATTTGGTAAGGAGCGTGTCAGTGACCCCGTTTGCTGTCTTCCCAGCATCCAAGTGTTCAAAGTGACACTTGGTGAGAGCACTGCTGCACCAACAGCCAGGTCTGGCCTCGCTCATCCTGGTGACTTAAAAAAATGCTGAATAGAGATGCAGTTTGTAAGGCACATGTGACACCCATGTAAAATGTACACATCAGAGTGTTCAGTAGACCCCAGGGCTGTGCTGTGTCACCCTCATGGGAATCCAGGCCACCTTGGCCCGCAGGAAGGACGCCCCTACCAGTAGCAGCCATTCTCTCTGCCCCAGCCCTGCACAAACTCCAGGCCCCTTCCTGACCTCAGGACACTTCATATGAATGCAATCATGTACTTTTTTTGTCCTTTTTACCACCTTCTTTTCCCATTTAGTGTGAGGGCTCCAAGAAGCATTTCCTTTTCCTTGCCAGAGATCTACTGCAGATACGGATGTTGTAGGAAGCCATTCATCTGCATGGGTACAGTGTTTGGGCCGTGCCCATTTGCCTTTGAAGAATGCTGTCCTGAAAGTGACTGTGGAAGAGTGTGTCTGTGTGCTCTGATTTCACTTGGGGACACACACGAAGGGGCGGTATTACCAGGACCAGCCTGGATCTAGGCTTGACCTGTGAAGAAAGAGCCAAGCTGCATTCCTAGCAGCCAAGCACTCTTGCCCACCCTGATGCCATGGCTTTGACCCTGGTGGCATGATTTGTAGCATGAAAATTAAAATTTTGAAGTAGTCCAGTTTACCACTTTTCTTTTGTTGTCTGTCCTCCTGGTGTTGTATCTAAGAAGCCATCACCTGCCCGAGGTCAGGAAGACTGACTTCTGGTGCTGGGGACAGCACCCAGGGCCCCACCCATCAAGCACGTGCTCTACCCCTTGAGCCACACCCAGCTCTATTTATATCTTGTCTTCTGAGTTTACAGTCTCAACTCTTACAGTTAGACCTATGATCCACTTTGAAATTAGTTTCTGTGTGTGGGCTGAGTTGGGACTTAAGCGGTCCCAGTTCCATTTGTTGAAAAGACTCCTCTTTTCCTCACTTAATTGTCTTGGTGCCTTGTGGAAACTCAGCTGACTGAATGACAGGGTTCATTTCCAGACTTTCAGGTCATACTTTTCAGTGTCTGGGGCACCATGGCAACAAAGTGAGCTCTGAAATCAGAAATCAGGGGTCCCCCAGCTCTATCCTTTTTCAATTTTCCCCCTGCTATTCTGGTCCCTTGCATTTCCATATGAATTTCAGGATTGGCTTGCCAAGTTCAGTAATAAAGCCAGCTGGCTATGGTTAAGCGGATTGTGCTGAATTTGAGGGTCAATCTGAGGGCGCCATTGCCTTAACAGTACCAAGTCTTCTGAGCGTTCACATGGGCTCTTTTCCATTAATTTTGATCGACTTTAATTTCTTTCAACAACATTGTCATTTCCAGTGTACAAATGTTACACTTCTTTTGTTAAATTTATAGCTTAATATTTCACTTTTTATGCTATTATAAGTGAAAATTTTTCCTATTTTTGTATCACTCATTACTAGAGTACATAAATACAATGGATTTTATGTAATAACCTCACAAGCTGCAACTTTGCTTAACTCATATGTTAATAGTAATAGGGTTTTCTGTGTGTGGATTCCTTGGGATTTTCTACATATTAAATCATATCATCTGCCAGTAGAGGTAGTTTGTATTTCCTCTTTTCTAGTCTAAATGCCTTTTATTTTATTTTCATGCCTAATTTCCCTGGCTAGAACCTGCAGTCCAATGTTAAACAGGAGAGAGGGAGCCAAAGCCTTGTCTCATTCATGATCTGGGGCCGAGAGGCATTTGGTTCACTGTGGTTCTTTGCAGATGGTTTCATAGGGTGGGTAATTCCCTTGTATGCCTAGTTTGTTGAATGGTTTTATCCCCACGGTAGTGGATTTGTTAAACATTTTTCTGAGTCAATGAGATGATCATATGGTTCTTGTCCTTATTCTATTAATCTGGTCCTTACATTAATAGATTTTTTGTGTGACAAATCAACCCCACATTCCTGGCTAAATCTCATTTGGCCATGGTATATACTCCTTTTATATGCTGCTGGAATCAGTTTGATAGTACCTTTCTTTTGAGAAAACATTCATTTATATTCACAAGGTGACTCACCAGAGATCCCAGTCTGTTGTTTTTCCTTCCTTGCGATGTCCCTGTCAGGGTTTGTAGCAGGTTGATACTGGCCTCGGAGAATGAGCTGGAACATGCTCCCTCCACTTTCATTTCTTAGAAGAGTTTGTGCAGGATCAATATTAATTCTCTAACCATTTGGACAGTTTTGGTGGTGACCCTAGAACCTGACTGTCCTGTAGGGGATTTTTTAAGTTTCTAATTCAATGTCTTTACTTGTTATGAATCTATTAAGATTTTCTAGATCATCTTGAACTAGTTTTGGTTAGATTTTTCTTCCTATGAATTTGTCCACTTCCTGTAAATTATTGAACTCCTGATGTACATCTACCCACCATATTTCCATGAGATCAATAATTGCATAGATTTCAGTATCTTAGATCTTCTCATTTTCTTTTCTGGTCTCTTTAGCTAAAGATTTGTCACTTTTCTTTTTTTCTTCAAAGAACCAAATGTGTTCACAACAAAACTTGATTTTGTTGTCTGCATTGTTTTGCATTCTATATCCAATTTATCTTTGCTCCAATCTTTATTATTCCCCCTGTTTTCTTTTCTTTCTTTCTTTCTTTTTTTTTTTGGTACTGGGGATCAAACTTAGGTCCTTGCACTTGCGAGGCAGGTGGCAAAACCACTGAGCTAAAGCCCCAGCCCACCCTCCTTCTGTTTGCTGTGGGATTAGTTATTCTTGCTTTTCCTGTCATTTTAATCTATCCATCTATAGGTGTAAATTTCTCCCTGAGCATTTTATTTGCTTCAGTTGCACATCATGAGTTTGATTGGCTGTGTTTCCATTTTCATTAATCTAAATGCATTTTCTAATTTCTTTTGAGATTTCCTCTTTGATTCATTGGTTACTTAGGAACATTTTGTTTAATTTCCACCACTTGTGAACTTTAAATTTCATGTTCCTGTGGAATCCTGACTTCATGAGCTTGAGAGAGCCTGATGGCTCAGGCCCGTCTACATCCTGATGTGGTTTCTTCCCTGAGCACTGCCCACCTCTGTGGGGTGCCGCTGTGTAGACAGCTCAGCTCCAGTTTTCCTTATACTTCGGGACGGGTCAGTGTGTCAGACTTCTGGGCTTCTCAGATGTGGAAATACTTGCATGAACTTTACTGGTTGACATCCTGAACCTCAAAATTTTGAAATCAAAATGCTTGGAAATTTTGTAGTTACCTATGTGCCTTTACTGACACTCTTTGTTTATTTGTGTGGATTTGAATCACTGTCGTGTGTTTCTTGCCAACAGTCTGAAGATGCTTTTGTTATGTTTTTATTCATAAGGCAGATTTGCTGACAACAATGATCTGGTGTTGTCTTTATTTTACCTTGTTTAATGTTGGCTTCTTTTCCTGTCCCCTTGCCCTTGCTCCTCAGTGGTCATCTTGCTGGCTACATCCCAGTTTGTGACATTTCACCAATGTGGCAGTCCCCAGTGTGGGGGCTATGAGGGGCATCAGTAAGGAAGCAGGCACGAGGATCACTTTCTGTCATCCATCCATGCAGACTGGAAGGTCTCCGGGCTTCTCCCTAGCCCGACATCTGCCAGGACCCAGTCAGGAGGCTGTCGGGGTCACGGCCTATGCCAGTGCCTCCAGGCCCTTGGGGGAGCTGCAGTCTGACTCCGATCGGACCGCTGACCTACCACGTCAGTAACTGTCTTAGGAGTTGCAGTCTCCAACAAAGTGACATAAAGTGAGCTTTCTCGCTCACACCTGGTCCTCCCAGGGCCACCAGGGCAGATCACAGATGCTGAAGGACAGGTGGCTCTCTCTGCCAGGAGCCCTTGCTGGTGGGTGGTGGGCACTCAGGAAGAGCCATTATTCATGTTTACTCCGGGAGAATTCAAAGCCCTGCTTCTTGGCTGTCACACTGTGGAAGGAAAACCCCACACACAAGGCGGGTATCTGGCAGAAACACCAGTGGCGGCTCACCTTGGGGCAGGCACAGGGACCGCCAGCTGCTCACACTAGGCACACGAACAGCCGTGGAACCAGCCAGGGCCATAGGTTTTGCTCTCAGAGTACCTGCTTTCATGGCCAGGAGAAGGGCTGCAGCTGCCCCAAGGATGCAGACTAATTCAGCACTCTCAGGTAAGAAGGGGCACAGGGACTTGTGGAGGCCACCAAGGAAGCCTGCAGAAAGCCTCCAGACACGGCTTCCCAGAGCTGCAGCCAGAAGCTGACTGCTGACCACAGTCAGGGGACCTGGCCGAGGTCACAGGAAAGGAAGGAGAGGACAGTAAGGATCAGAAAGAAGGGGACACAGGTTATGATGTTTTAGTAGATAATGTAGTTTTCACATAAAAAATTTTCAGAACTTTGCATTTAGAGTTAGTAAGCATGGGTATAAGAAGACATTAACACCTGCCAAGTCATCATGCAGGAGCCAGGCTAATTGAAGAATATAACAGAGACGCACACAATTCCCAATACAATAAAACTCCAAGGTATTTAGGAGTAAATATAATACCAGTGTGGAAGAGCTAAATAAGAAAATAATAAGCTTTTACTGAAGGTTATAGGTGAGATTTTACTAATTGGGGAGATACACCAGGAACAGGGAAGCTCATTTGAAAGATGGAATAATCTATAAATTCAGGCAGGGCTTGGTGATGCATACCTGTAAACCCAGCATTTGGGAGGCTGAGACAGGAGTACTGTTGTTAGTTCAAGGCCAGCCTGCACTACACAGCAAGACCTTCTCTCAAAAAATCAAAAAATAGTGCCAGGGATTTAGCTCAGTGGAGCCGCCACCTGCTTTACAATCTCAAGGACCCGAGTTCAATTCCTGGTACAAAAAATGAAAAAAACAAACAAATCTATAAATTCAGTGTAGCTTCCTGTGAAATCGCAACAAAGTTCCTTGTGGTACCAGTGGCTCTGTTACTCTACGTGGGATGCACAGGGTCTGAGGACAGCAAGGCCTGCTTGGAGAGAAGCAGGGTGCACAGCCTCTGCATCCATGGTGACCAAGGGTCCACAGGATGGCCGGTGGCCAGCCCTGCACATGGGGACATGGCCACAGCAGAGGTGTCTGGGGAGCAGCAGGGCCAGGGCTCGGCTGCTCCAGGAAGCTGATGGGAGAGTCAGCAGTTGGGTCACTGCCTGGTGCTGGGCACTGTGGGATGGCTCCCAGGTCCGCACAAAATGCCAAGCTTAAAACTGCTTAGAAGTGTGAGTGAATGGCATTGTGGGATCAACTCCTTCACAGCGGGGTGTCCAAACAGGAACCTGAAGGTCAGAGTTTGGTAAAGGTGACTGCCATATAATTAACAACCTCCTTACAGCAGAAGGCAACATAAAGTCAAAGGTTAAAAGACCAACCTTGTGTCAGGAGAAAATATTTACTGTACACAAAGCAGAAACATGATAATTACCCTGCATATATAAAGAGCTCATAGAAATCAATAAGGCAAGTGAAAAAAAATAGCTGAAAATAGGCAAATGATATGAATGTGCAATTCCAGAAGAGGAAACTGGCCTATAAACGAGAAAAGAGGCTGGCGTGGTGGTCACACCTGTAATCCCAGCTATTCAAGTGGCTGAGGCAAGAAGATTCCAAATTTGAAGCCAGCCTGGGCAAGTTAGCAAGACCCTGTCTCAAAATAAAAAATAAAACTGGCCAGGGATTTAGCCCAATGGCACTGTGCCTGCCTTGCAAGTGCAAGGTTCTGAGTTCAATAAAAAAAAAAAACAACAACAGGTTGGGGGTATAGCTCAGTCATAGAGCTTGCTGAGTTTATTGCCCTAGGTCTGCAAAATAGAACCAAACAAAAAAAATATGAAGAGTAGGGCTGTTCCCCTAACCAAGAAAATTCAAATGAGTGCAGCCAGCCGGGGGCCTCAGATTGGCCCTACCGCTGCAGCCGGTGCTGGGAGGGTGCTGTTTCTGGTGAAGGTGGAGCAAGGCTGTCTCTCCAGGCGCCCCCTGCCAACCTGCAGGCCTTCTTGTCTGTGTGCACCAGCAGCCCGGACATGCACAGCAAGACACAGCACCATGGGTGCCACAGGCATTGGCCCTGGTGTGAGTGGGGACAGGTGACTGTGACTGTGACCTGCAGCATGGAGAGAGCACAGGATCCACAGACAGGCTCCTGAGACAGCCGTCCTCAAAGGCCAGGCTGGAAGTGCTGCCGGTGGGAGGGGAGGAAGCTGCCCAGGCCCAGTGCCCAGTGCTGAAGCCCATCGCTGTCTGCTGAGCAGTGGAAGGCTAGCCCAGGGTGTGGGGGACAGGGGAGAATGAGGTGCTTGTGTTCGTAATGTTTCACTTCGAAACATAATTACCTGAAACAAATATGGAGAAATGCTAACCTGTGTTATATCTGGGGTAAAATTACACATTGTCCTATAGAACGTGTTTTGAATGTTTGGATTATCCTGTAATAAACCCTCGGGACAAAGAACATAGAACCTGGGGGGAGGGGCCTAAGAAATTCTAGAAAACAAAAGATGTGAAGCTAGCAGAGCAGGATGAAACCAAAGAGAAAAAGAAACGTTTCAGAGATGCAGGCGGAGGACACTGCTGAGCACAACGTCAAGGACATTTACTCATTTAACAAATAATAATCAAACACCTGCTGAAAGTCGGGCCAGGGGATTTGCAAGGTCCCTCCCCTCCCAGAGTCAAACATCCGGGAGGAGGAGACAGAGACAGGCATCCACAGGCAGACACAGACAGAGTCCGAGGGGAGTCAATGGCACTGCTGGGTAGAGGAGGAGAGGTGCTGGCAGCACCCCTGGGCCTCCGCAGAACTCTGGCCTTGGAGCAGACACTGGGGACAGAAGGGCACGGTCACACCCAAGGCTGTGGACACAGGCAGCTCTAGAAGGACAGCAGGAGGTGGTGAGGCCCTGCTGCAGTCCCGCAGGCCAGGTTGCTGGCGTTGGACGGGCTGGGCCAGCCTGGATTTGTGCAGGACTGCGTGAGGCCTGGGGCCAACCCCAGCCCCAGAGCCCCGGGGAGCCCCGAGTGTGCCAGTGGAGACTGGTGTGGCCCTGTGGATGGACAGAGGGGCAGAGATGGGACAGGAGAAGGTGGAGAGGAAAATGCTCTTAGAGCACTGCTCTCTGCTTCCTCCTCCCAGAAAATAAAACAGCCAAAAAAAGGAGAAAGAAGAAAGAACAAAAAACGGGCTGAGAGTGTGGGAGCCCGGCCCCTGCCCTGGTGCAGGAGTGGAGGGGCTGGTCCCCAGGAGGCAGACAGGGTGGGGCAGGGCCCGACGTGGGGCTCTATGTACCCCCATCCTGTGAGCTCACGTTCTTCCCATAAGCATCACACTGAAGTTTTTGCCACTTCCAAAGCGCTTGTGTCATGGGAGTTTCCAAGGAAGGGTGAGCACAGAAGGCCTTTCCCAGGAGTTCCAGTGAGAGAAGTGCATTGTGGAGTGCACCGGACGTGGCCCCACCCTGACTTCAAGTCCTTCTCTGGCATGGAAGAAACTCCACAGAAAGGCTGCCTTGGCCCGGGTCTGGGCTTCCCACCCCACCTGCTCCTCTGGCCAGGTCCAGGCCACAGGCGCTCAGCCCCACAACACCAGGTGCCACTTGTGGCATCCATCCATCCAGAAGTGTGGGAGTGACCACGGACTCGCAGAGCCAGGTCCTGATGCTAGGCCCAGCAGAGGTGGTGGGATGGAGCTCTGCACAGAGCCTGGGGACAGAGCAGGGTGGCAGCTCTCAGAGGCAGTGTCCTGGCCACAGCTCTTACGACTGATTTCCACACCAATCCACTAAAGAACCCCAGAGATGGGTCCCAGACTCCAAGGCAGGGTGGGGCACTAGGGAAATGTGAGGGCGCAAATTCATTCGTCCTCATTTATGAACCAACACGGGGCAGTTTATTACTCTGATCACCCACTAATCATCCCCCATAAATGCAGGGACTGGCAAAATCCCACAGAATCAATAAAGTGGTAAGTTCTGTGCCTAAATCACGGCACCTAGTGCTCTTGAGTAAACCTTTCTGTAATTTACAAAGGCTGTTGAATTTTATAGTAAGTGTTTTTCAAACCAAGCTGGATTCTAAACAATAATGACTTTTTAATGTGGCTCTGTGATTACATTGTCATAGTGAAATACGGGGGTCCCTGACTGCATCCGAAATGAGCCTGGTGTGAATTACTCCCCGGCACAGACCAGCTCGGCCCAGGTAAAGCAATCTTCATAAATCACCCTCCAATCTGGGTGGCCTGGCAGGCGAGGCCTGATGCCAATGTTTGCAACTCGGATTTCCTCGGACAATTTGTAAACAAGCTCTTCCATTTGCTCTGGAGCAGTAGCCATGGCCAGGCGGCCATGCAGTGGCTCCACCTGACCTTGGGTGGAGCAAGGCCGGTGGCCACTGCCTACGTGGTTGCTCACATAGAAACAAATGAAGGTTAGTGTTGCTGAGTGCAGCCACACATCAGGCACAGTGGCCCTCAGGGTGTTGGCTGCTGTCCTGGGCCTAAGAAGGCTCCTCTGGGGGGGGTTAGATCTGGATATCCTTATGCACTTGTGGGTGGGTTTTTGGGGAGCTGACAGGACCACAGGGCTCCACTGGCCACTCTAGGAGGTGGGTCTGGTGGGAAGAGGGCCATCAGGAGCCATAGCCTGGAAGATCACCTCCCCTCCAGTTCCTCCTTCATCCTCCACTTCCTTCATCCTGATCAGCTCTCCTCCCCCTGCCCCTGCACTTGGGTGCCAGCAGACAATGGACTGGGACAGGAGACAAAATAAGCCCCTCTTCCCTTGAGCTGTGTATTCTGGGTTTTTTGTTCCAACAACAAAGTAACTAAGAGAGTCCCCTTCTTCAGAGAAAGCCTCTGTGCACAGCCCCAGGATAGACGCCGGGGCTCGGTATCCCCCACACCTGTGTCCTTGGCCGCCCCACACACTGCCGGGGGTGCCTGACTGCCCATACCCAGGCTGCTCTGTGGCCCATGTGGGGGCCCTGGTGGGCCACAGCCTGGGTCCCCACAAAGCAGGATGGAGGAGGAGAGGGCTTTGTGCAAGCAGGGTCTCTCAGCCACCTTCTGCCCCTAGGGGGCGGGGGTGCTGGGGCTTGGGTTGCCTGGTGGGGCTGCACTTGGGCTCTGGACTCCCACACACCCACAGCTACCTGTGAAGTGAGGGCCCCCTGTGGGGACAGCAGGCTCCTGACTCAGAGCACACCTGGCCTTCTCTGGGTCTCCACCAGGATGAATGTGTCCTTCCTGTCCTCCTGGGGAACCCAGTACCCTGGCCCAAGGCTCCAGGCTCCCAGGGGCTCACGGTGGCTCCGCTGTGAGCCCCATGCCTCTTTAGGGGTCAGGGAGTGTCTGCTTCCCAGAGTGAGGGCTGGCTGGGGTCTGTGCTCCCCTTCTTGTTTCCAGAAGCGTCAGAGGCAAGGGGGCCCCCATGGGTTGTGTGGCCTGGGCTCTGGGGGGCAGAGCTCCATGGAATACCGAGGCTGAGCCCTAGGGCCAGTCTGGGGTACTCTTAAGACAAGGAAGAGGACCCTGGGGTAGGGCCCTGGATGCCTGTCCTGGAGGTGCTGCAGGGATGGTGGGGATACTTTGATTTCCAGGTGGCTCAGGGGGTTTTGAATTTAGTCATGGGATCCCCCGCTGGTCCCAGCAGCTTGCCTTGCACCCCTGGCAGAGCCCGACACTCAGGCAGGCCTCTCCTGTGAAGACACAGGGCCCAGGGCATGGGCCCAAACAAGGGTAAAGGTGGGGTCCCCACGCCTGAGCCAAGTGCTGCCTGTGTCCCAGGAGGGCAGGCTGGGGTCAGGGTCAGGGCCCCCAGGAGTGGTGCTTGTGATAACTGAGCTCCCACGTGGTCCCCTTAGTGCCCAGGCAGGTGCCGCCTCCTCTCCCTGGTGCCGCACCTCCCAGTGTGCTGCAATCTCATCTCAGTTTTTGGATGGGGAAACTGAGGCCCAAGTGGAGAGCCTGACTCAGCCACAGGAAGGTGAGCATGGGCCTAGGGACTCTGTGCCCACTATGCTGTCCTGGAGCAGGAAAGGCCTGGGTCCCCTCCTGGCCCTCAGTGTGCATGTGGGGGAACTGGGACAGTACCGGCCGTGCTCGCAGGACCTTGCCCGAGTTGCTGGGTGGCAGATGTTAGAGCCAGTGAGGGGCTGCCATGGCACCCCTTCCAGTACTAAACAAAAGCGCTTGTTTGCAGCCTTGGGACTGGGACCAGGACCATTTTCAAGAGGAAAAGAGCCTGCGAAGTAGCAAGCGAGGCTCTATCGCTTTCCTCCTTTACAAAAAGGGGAAAAAGAAAGAAGTAGGAGCCAAACTGCCTGTACCAAGACACCAGACAGACTCGGTGTAATTTCTGTGATCTCAACAACAGTGCCCGAGCAGTCCCCAGGAGAATAAATCCAGCCACTTTGCGGGGAGAATGGAGCACTGAGTCTATCGTGTCAGAAATTAACACGTGAACTTCACATCCATGCACCAATTCAAAATCTGATTTAACAAACTGCTCTTATTAAAGTCAATTGGTGAGCATTCCATTATAAAAACAAATGAAATCTTCCCCATCTATGAGATAAATAATTTTCTTCCCACACCTAAGCAGGAGGCATTAACTTAACGGGTAATGATCTAAATTATGTATTAAACTCAATTACTTTTTATGACCGCTTTCCAATTAGGGTGTCCTGATTGACTGTCGGCTGGGAGACTCCTCCCGGGCTCTACCTGGGCCCCCTAGGCCTGGCACCCGGCTCCACAGCCCAGCTTAGCATAGCTTAATTGAGTGTGTCTGTGGCCCCCGACCACCCTCTGTGAAGCCACTCTCAGGAAACAGCCGCAGGAAGGCAAGCGTGGGCCTGGTGCAAACACCCATCCCTGCGGCCAAACTCAGAGCCCCAGACCAGCCGGCCACCGGGCAGAGTGCAGCTGCTGCAAGGAGCCTCTCCTGTCCCCTCCCATCCTGGGTCTGCCAGCAACTGCCCCGCTCAGCTGAGGGACTCCCTCGCTATGCTCCTGCTCCACCGTGACATCCTCAGGCTCCAGGACCATGATCCCTCACTGAGGCTTCACTTCTGGTGGCCTCGCTCTGACACACATGGAAACTTCTAGAAATGCACAGTCAGGAGGCCTCCGTTGCACCCTTTCTGAGACTCGGCAGAGCTCTGAGCCACCTGCTCCACCCAGCCCCGGACCGTGCAACCAGGCTGCGTCTGTCATGATCCCTTGAGTCACTCAGCCACCAGGCTATGGAGCTGACATCTCGGGGTCCCCAAGCCAGAATGTGACATAATGCCCGATGCCTGAGGGAGGAGCTGCTGGCCTCAGACCGTGCCCCAAGACGCGCCCCTGATCACCATGATGCAACTTCACCTCCCTTCACCCACAGGGGCTGCGATGTCACCTCGTGTCACCCCAAAAAGGGCTAGCCCAGACAGACAGACACAGACAGACAAAGACAGAGACGGAGAGGGGGCTGCCTTGGAGTACTTCTCCGTAACTCAGTGGGTCCTTCCAACTGACCCGCTTTCTCTGTAGCTGCTGCTGTCTTCTTTCAGAGTGCCTGGTTTGGACGTTAGACGGCATCACTAGTCTGTGCTTATGGAAACACTGTCCACGGAGCCTCTGGTGCTAGTGCAGTCTCAGGTGCCCCCGTGGATCTAGGGGGAGCCCTGTGACATACCACATTTAAAGTGAAAAAGTGTGGCACACTCCTGTAATCCCAGCTCTCTGGGAGGATGAGGAAGGAGGAGCAAAAGTTTCTAGCCCAGCCTGGGATACTTACTGACTTAGTGTCTATCTCAAAATTTAAATAATTTTAAAAAGCACTGGGGATGTAGCTTGGCATGAAGGCCCTGGTGCCATCTCCCACACCATGATAAATAAGTATAAATAAACACATTCATACCCCAAGCACTAAAATGCTTCTTGCTACGCGACTGCCTGCTGCCAATGCAATTGCAAATGAAAGAGGGGCCCTGAGAGACGGTGGGCATGGGAGGATGGGCAGGAATGCAGGGGCTGGAGGAGGCGGGCAATGGGGGCTTTGATCAGGGCGGGTCCTGCTGGTATGAGGACCTGGTTGGCAGGAGACTGCCCCACACCAAGTTCTCCACTCTGCTGGCTGCAGTCGTTGGACAGCCACCATGGACTGGGCTTCAGGAGCCATAGGCTGGGCCCCACCAGCCCTGCACCTCACACTTTCTGACCACGGGTGGAACGAAAAGCTGGAGGGTAGCCAGCCTGGGGCAGCAAGGCTGGTGCAATATGGCAAAAGACCCTGAGAACCCCGCATAGGCCAATGAGATTTGGGGGCCCACAGAGGGCTGTCTACTCTCCTCTGCCAGCTGCAGCTCAGCTCCCAGCCTGAGTGAGAACCTGGATCCCTGTGGCCGCTCCCCCTCTGCAGATGAGCAGGGAGTGCTGTCGGTCACCTGGAAGGGGAACTGTGCAGCCTGGCTGGGGTGCCTGGGCACCTCCTGAGGGGCAGGTTTCCAGGATAGGGAGCCTCAGAGGCACCAAGGCAGCGAGGACGCCATGTCCACCAGGGTCCCAGAATAAGTCCCTCCCGCCACCAGGGGGCAGTAAGGGTGGAAGGGCTGGGAGCCAGGTTGGAGCCAGGTGGGAGCTGGGGCAGATGTTCCCAGGGTCCTGCTGCTCCATGAGCCCTTTCCAAGGCCCAGCCAGCAGCCTTCATGGCAGACCCCCAGCTGGGCCTGTGTGGGGCTTGTGGGCTCCCGTGTGTGTGATGGTCTGTGTGTGGGGGCTGTGCCTGTGTCCGTGCAGGCAGTGGCTGTGAGCAAGTGGCCTGCTGTGGGAGTGGGGGCTGATGTGGCAGCCTTCCTCCCCGCCAAGGTCCTTGGGTCTGTTCTGTGGACATGAGCACCCCAGGCTGGGTGGGAGGCGGCCAGGGGCATCTGGGCTTGGTCTCTTCCTCCACACGAACACTCCTGGCCCTGCCACCTGGGCTCCTGCATCAGCCACAGGTCCTGAGGCTCCTCCTGTGTCCTCCAGGAAGTGATCCTGTTCCCGACACCGCCCACAAGTCTGTGGTGGCTTGTGCTT
>NW_022900933.1:41107878-41123756 GCF_012274545.1 Fukomys damarensis | reverse complement strand
CCGGCCGGGGGGGGGGGGGGGGATAGAGTATGCCACAAGTCAGACTTCCCTTGCCTCCCTTGCCGAGGGCAGGCTGAGCCCCACTCAGTACTGCTGGGGTCTTGGTCAAGAGGTGGTGGCCTGGGATCTGAGCCCAGGGACTTCCTGGCCCCAGGTAAGAACGCATGGAACTGGGGTCCACGATAGAGTGTGTGCCAGGCAGAAGAGGGCCCTGCTTTGGGGGCTGTCGAGAAGGCTGCTGGAGAAGGAGGCTTAGAGTCACTGCTGCCTCCTCCCAGGCCCTTCCCTGCCACCTTTGCATGGATGCCACAGTCTGCTGCCAACCACAGACAAGGGGATGGGACAGGCTCAGACACAGCTAGCCCGGCCCTGCCTGGAACAGGCCTGGAGTTTGCTTTTTGTTTGTTTGATGAATTCCTTTGATGTTCAAGAAAGAAATTAATTTTACTTGTTCCTCCAAGCGGTCATTAGAAAAGCTTTTAATGAACACAGTAAAAACCAACTAATTATCTCAATGGCATTTTACTCTAAATAAAATTGACAGGAACCACTAATACGATGCATATAATTCTCCTCCGTTTATTAAAACCCATTCATCACATTTCATCCTAAAGGAAACTGATCATATTAGTCTGTGATAATTTAACTAATATTTCCTTGGTGCATCTAATATTTAAGGGGTGATTACTGATATTAAAGCCATCATGCATAATCGGCGATGACCTTACATCCTGATTCCTGGAGGGGGGCCGACTCTGTCTGCCCTGTAGTTCCAGATGCTGCTGAGGCTTCCTCACTGGTTGGCTTCTAGTTTGGGAAACCCTCCTCTCAGCTTGGGCGGAGTCTGGCATGGCCTGGGTTTTGGTGATGGTGTCCCCGCCAAACCCAGGGCTCCATACCTCAGAACCCATCATTTCCATCCTAGCCCCCAATTCACAGCCCCAGTGCTGCCCAAAGTCTCTCAGAGCGGGGAAAAGTGTTTCTTTCTGCTTTTTAAAAAAGACTCAGAAGTTACATTTTTCAAAATATCAGGGTGAAAACTTGGCTTTTCAGTACCCATCTTGCACTGAGAATCTTTTATTTATTCCAGATCAATTCCCAGACTTAAACCATTTACAACTTGAGACCCCCAGTGAAGGGGAGGTCAGGACCCAAGTGCACTATGGAGATGGAGACACTAGCAGTCCTCCCGGCCTTCTCCAGAGGGCCTGAAGCCCTTTCCTGGTAGCTGCATGGGGAGAGAAAATAGTCAGACCTTGCAGGACACCTCTGCCCTGCTCTGAACCAACATCAACTTGGAAAGACACAAAACATAACTGTGGTTCTGCAGCTGGAGGAGGAGCTGGGGATCCAGGCACCCACGGGGTTCTAGCTCAAGTCCATCTCAGTGTGTCCATTCCAGATGTGTGATTGGAACAGACACTGTGGCTGGCAAGATCCCCACAGGAGGTGCCTGATCTGTGGGTCTCACTGGGGTGGAGAACAGAGACCATTAGAGCTGTCCACACCCAGGAAGACAGTAAATCAAAAGAAATCCTGCACCCTTTCAAGAATGCAAGGGCTTGAAAGATGGAGCAGGGGCCCTTCCATACCCCAAATAACTCTCCCTCTGGCCAAGCGGAACACAGACAGGTCTAGGACAATGAGCGTGGGCTGTCAGAAGCCTGACCCAGTGAGGCCTCTGGTGGCAGCTGTGGTACCAGATGTAGCTTCCTTACTCAAGAAAGTTAACATGTCTCCTAGTGCCTGGTCTGCAGCTATTGACCTGCAAACACTTTTTCTTCACTCCTTGTCCACCAGGCCCACCTGAAGGCTGGCCACACACCTGCACTGCCTGCTGGGCTCAGAGGCCAGGACTTGATCCCTTTTCCTACCTTCTGATGCCATGCTGGTCCGCAGTGGTGATGACATCATGTGAGGAGTAGCAACTGCCTGACTTATGGTTAGGACATTGGCACATCAGAGGCTGAGAAATTTAAAATTTTCAGAGTTCAGAGGCCTTAGCTCCCTGGAAATTCCTAGGGCCAGTGGTGTGGGGCCTGTGCAGCTGTGTGTGGGAAGACCCTCCTGCCACCAAGAGGCACAGCCTAGGGAGCTCGCTGGGTCTTGGAGCTCAGCGTGTGACTGGGGCCTGGTTGGAGAAGGTTCTGCCACACAGTCTTGGTACCTGGCCTGTGGGTGGCAGACAGAGACTGGGCCCTTGGTGGCCCCATACGAGACCACAGCTCAGGCCTCCAGGGTTTGCAGCATGTCCCTGCCTTCTCTCTGGTGCCGTCCTGCTCCTGTGTGCGTGGCCATGGCCACCACATTACCACATGACTGCCCATTGTGAGATGGGTGTCATCTGAGCCACCAGGCCACACAGTTGGGCAAACGCAGCAGCATTCAACAGTCAGATGGGAGTGGTGCACACAGAGAGGGCCTGAACCAGCCCGAGACCCAGGAGGACATGAAGGGGTGGCCTATGGTAGGTGGGCCCCAGCTGCTCTGCCACTGCTCCCCCATCTGGACCCATGGCTCATGGGGTTTCCTACAATTGGTTGGCAGAGGAACTGTCTCAGAGGGGTTTATCGATGGCCCTGGACAACACTGGAACACTGCCCAAAGTAGATAATCAGCACCCTGTCCACGTGGGGAATCCCTGGAAAATAGTGTGAAGGGGTCTTCCTGGGAAGAGCTCTGGGTAGTGCCCAGTTGCCCCTGTGCCTGTAAGTGGCCAGAACTGTGATTCTGTACAACTCCTGGGGGTGCCCAGTGGTTAGGCAGTGGTCAATGACTTGGAAGAGGCACAACTGGGAAACGAGACAGAGGACATTATCCAACCCTGTTGACCTACAGTGGCTCAGGGATATAGAGGCGGTGGTGATGGGGCTGGAGCTTGTGAGTGGGCCTTGAAACATGGGTGTCCACCACCACGGTTGAGCTGTGGCCACTATGAGAGCCCAGAGCCAGCCAGAGACCAGCACTGAGCCCTGGTGTAGCACTGCTTCCCAGGGGAGCAGCTGACAGGCTGATCTCACAGGAATGCATCCAGCCCTGAAGGGCAGCCTTTTGTCCTGACTGCAATGGACACTTCGCATATGGATTTGCCTTCCCTGTGGGCGATGCTTCATAGAAACTACCACTGTGGACAGGCTGAGGGCTTCTGTCCCCTGGCCTGGTGCTCTGTACAGCACTGCTCTGACTCTGGAAGACACCAGGCCAGAGAAGAGCAGCAGGGGCTTGTGCTCCTGGAAGTCGTGGCCTTCCCTGGTCTGCTGACCTGAAGCAGCCAGCTTGAGGCGACTACAGAGCAGCCTTCTGCAGACTCAGGCAGAGCCAAGGAGCAGACAGTGCCTCGTGCTGGGCCAAGCTTTCCAGAGGGCTTGCAGTGTATGGGGCTCTTCCTCAGGCCCAAGTAAGAAGCGGTGGGACTGGCACCACTCACCTGCACCCCAAGTGACCAGTGGCAAAGGCTTTGCTTCTTGCTCCACAGCCTCATGCTCTGCCGCCTAGAAGTCTTGGTTCAGAGGGGCCACTGCCCAAGGAGAAAGGAAAATGGTCCTGTTGGAGCCACAGGTCTGGTGCCACTAGCCACTTTGGGCTCCTCACACCCCTGCCGTGACAGGCAAGGAAAGGAGGTGCAGGGCTGGAGGGGACAGCTGATGCATCCAGACTGCTGGGGAGGGGACTCCACTGTGCAGGTGAGGATGTCTCTGTCTGGAGCACAGGAGGTCCCTAACCTCTCGGGATTACCACGGCCTGAGATTGGGCAACAGAAAACAGCACTGCTGCCACTCAGCCAGGACCACAGATGCTCAGGCCTGTGGGAGTGAAGCTTTGGATCCTCCCCCAGCAGGGAGCAGCCAAGACCCACTGAGCTGGCAGAGGAAGGGGAGAGCAGCTGGCGGTGAAAGTGGTGATGAATTCTCGCCATGACCCATGCCCAGCCATGGGCTGGGACTGTCATGGTCATATTTCCTCTGTGTTTTGTGGGTGTCTACGCACATATAGGAAGCAAACGTTTTTGTTTCCTGTCCTCTGATGACCTTCTCTGAGACACAAAATGTGGTGGCTTCATGATGATGTTTAATTGGGGTTAAGAAGAAGCACGGGGACCCTGCCCTCTTCTGAGGAAGGGTGCGTGTGTTTTCAGTTGTTTTCCCGATAGTTGCGTCTCGCTGGGCACAGCCATGACCTTCTCAGCATCTTTATTTGGAGAGCGAGTACAGCTTACAGAGATGAAGATGGGTGCCAAGTTCACCAGGGTATCCAGGCCCATGGCGGCCAAAATCATGTGTCTGCTTTCTGGGGCTGGGGTGCCCAGCTCCAGTGGTGTCCATGGAGACTGGTGTTGGAGTCACGAGCTGAGGAAGGAAGGTCTGCCCTCCCCAGTTTGGTGGGCATTTTGCTACCCAGGCAGCAGCTGTGTCAGATCTGCTCTGCCTCCAGGAGGGGTAGCCAGCTTCTCCCACCCATGGGCACCACAGCTCTGAGTCTCTGGCTTGAAGATAGCAGAAGCTGGGGCTCGTGGCCACCATATCTATGTGTGCTGATTTCTGTTCTCTTTCTCTGTCTTCTCCTGCATCGGTCTCTTTGGCCAACCCTGACTAGTTTTCTGCTCTCATCCCCCATCATGGCTCCAGTCAGGCAGGAGAGTCTGTGCTATAACACACAATCTCATGCTGAAATAACAATGGTTTATTTCTGATTCCAGGTGGGGTGGGTATCCTGGAGGGCAGCATGGCCAACTGCACCCTGTGCTTTAAGATTTGTTCTGAAGGGATCACATCATGTCCTTCCCTTTCCATGGCCCAGACTAGTCACATGGCCACACCTCAGTGGTGAAGGCCACACTCTTTGGCCCAGGTATCCCCAGGTCTGTGTTCTTCAACTCCAGGAAGTCCCCCAGCCATGCCTTCATGGCCTTCCTCCCATCAGGTTTCTGGGGCTCCATCCCGCCTGAGAAACATCTGGGCCCTGGTGGCTCCAACTCCTCACAGCCACAGGGAAGGACCCCACATGAGGAGCTGGCATTTGCCTCTCCATCAGTGCCCAGCAGCCCTGTGTGTCCAGACATCCCTGAGCAGTGAGGAGTGCTGCCCCCCGACATCTATAGGCTCACTGTGTCAGGGATGCCTAGTCCCATCTGCAGGACAGGCTACTCTCATCTGACCTCCCACTCCCACACTCTCAGGGGGCAGCAGCCATCATGTTATGGCTTATATCTAGTTGTTCCCCCAAAGCCTCATGTGGTTGTAGGAGGGAAGTTTTGAAGAGGCTAGATTATGGTGTGTGAATGTGGATTAAAGTGATAGATAATGGAAGCCCCACCTTGGGTATGGGTATGGAACATAAAAGGACAGAAAAAAGGCTGGCTTGCTGCTGCTGCTACTGCTGCTGCTTGCTGCCTTCAGACCTGCCATGGACTGTTTCTCCTCTACCAGGCTGCCCTGCCTTGGAACCAGCCAATTATAGGATGAAACCTTTATAAACTATAAGCCAAAATAAACCTTTCCTCCTTTTAATTGTGGGTGTCAGGTATTGCACCTCAAAGAGAAAAGTAACTCAGACCCCCAGCCCCCTCTTATCCAGGCTTCTGGACTCAGCCTTCTCGGGCAGCTCTGATGACCCCCTCTTGCTCCACCCCTCCTCTCCCAGGCTTACCCTGCCTCTCAGTCTCTGCTCCCAACCCACCCAGCTAGTGTTTGCCCTTCCCTTGCAGGTGGCAGCCACCTAGCCTTCTGGGCTTTCTCTCTCCATTCTTCACACCCCAACCACCACCAAGATCACAGCTTCACCCTCCTCCGGCTCCTTCCTCCTTGCTCTGGCCTGTGTGTGCTGCCTCCTGCTCTGCTTTCTCTCATCTCAGCCATTGGTTAAGTCAACCGGATGCCTGTGTGCTCAGGGACACTCGAGCCTATGACTGTATGCTGTGTCCCTTCTAGTGTCTGGCCAGCTTCCTCTGCAGTGGCCAGCACACACATGCAAAAAGTGAAATACAGTTCAGTCTGGTGATGTTGCCTCTGCACAAGTGGAATCATACATATTTCATGAGTTGTCTGTGACTCGCTTTTTATATTTAATACACCATCTCAGGAGCTCTCTGTGTTGGCACACATGTCCCACCTCTTTTTTTCCTTTGCTGGCTGTAGATCTTTTGTCCTGTGACTGGTACTGCTCCATTGGTGGGGAGTTGGGATCCTCTCTGTTCTTCCTTTTAAATTATTCTTTTCCTATCACCACATGACCACTGTGCATGTCCTTCTGCAGGGGACCATCTCTCTTCAGGGCTGAGTCTCACGGGAGAGCTGGGTAGGATGGCATGTGGCTGTTTTGGATGGAAATTTCCAAACTGGGTCTTGAATGCACAGTATTCACCACTGACTACATGCCCAAACCCCTGCTTTTCTTGTGCCTATATCAGTCTTTTACCATTTATTCCTAGTTTGTGAGGTGAAAGGCATCATTCTTGTTGTATCTGTCAGGATTTCCCTGATTAACACCAAAATCAAGCTTCATTTCATTTTTGTTTGTCTTCAGATGTCTGTTTTTGACACTCAGGTGTTTATGACTTAGAAACTACCTCTGTGTTGTCCCTGCAGCCCAGACACACAGGATGCTTCTCGTCTCTCTGATACACACCCTCTCTGCAAGTCCAGTTTCACTGTTCTTCCCTCTCAGAAAACAATACTTAGTAACACTGTCTTTCCTGGGTGACTTTCAGCCAGTGCACCATACTCTGTGTGTGATGGGGTTGCAGTCTGATTGGGATCACTTTGGGAAGCTAGTGACATTTTTACAATGTTCATTTTCTCATATAAGAACCAGACGTCCCTTTCCATTTACTCACATTTCCTTCTGTGCCCGCCAATAAAATTTACCATTTTCCTCACCAAAGTTTGGTATGCATCTTGCTTGCTTTTTCCTCTTAAAACATCTTACAGCTTTTCTAGCTATTATAAAAAGAGATGGCTTCTTTTAAATAATTATTTCTTGTGTACAGAGGGAAAGTATGGATTTTTCGACATTGCTTATGTCTCTGACTCTATCACTGAACTCTCTGATTAGTTTTTTATTGTTCTTTTTTTCCCCTTGGAGTTTCCAGCCACAATTATATTATCACTGAGCCACAGAATCATCACCTTTTCTTTTCGAGTACTTATAGCTCTTAAAATTCATATCGCGGAGCTGCGGGCCCACAGGGAAGAGAAGTGAGAGTGTGGAGGTCCTCATGTGCTCCCAGCGGTAACAGGACATCAGCTGCTCCCCCACATGAGGGGTCCCCACTCCCACCTTCTGGGTCTTCTCATTCCCATTGGGAGAAGAGCTTCAACAAGCACTCCCTCGGCTGTGTTGCTTGAGGCATGTTCTTCTGCCAGAGTGACTCATAAAAATTAGTCTCAGTCTTCCTTCCTCCGGGCTTGGGCCTCTTGAGGCTGGCTCTGCTACCCTGAGCTCTTGGTCCTATGCAGGACATGACAGCTCCTGCAGGAAGCTGGAAACCCTTGTGTATGCTCCTCATGTCACCAACTGTGCCTCAGGTCACCTGAACACACACAAGATCAGACTTTCACATCTCCTGTGCATACTCACCCACCGTGCACAAATGGCAAAAAGAGCCAGACATCTCTGGAACTTGCTTGTTTCCTTCCACGTCCAGGGTAGCTGTATCCATGCCGACTAGTAGTGAGCCAGGGTGTCCAGTGACCGCGATGGGGCATAACTTATGCCCAGAAGGCTGGTCTCTGGGTCTTCTCCACAGACAACTCCCAGATGGCTTCTGCCTTCCCACCCCAACTAATGGCAACACCAGTGCCGGGATGGGTGTGTTGGCTGGACCTGCTGGTCGCCAGAGGGTTGTGTGCAGTCAAGGGTTCCTGGTACCAGAGCCCTGTGCAGCACCTGGCACCTGTCAGAGCTTGGTAACCCTGAGCGTTAGTGCCGTGCCCATCACTATTAACTGGAGCCCCAGGCAGCTACACCAGTCTACGCTCACACCAGCAACACTCGGGACTTCCATTCCCACAAATTCATGGCAACACTTGCTCGTATTGGGCTTATTAGTTCTTTATACTCTAATGAGTGAAAAATGGCATCTTGTTGTTTTAATTTGTGTTTCTTGGCTTTAGCAGTGAAGTTGAGCATCTTTTCACATATTTATTACACAGTTCTCTCCTCATATTTATTGTTTCTTATCATTTGCTCATTTTTCTGTTGGGTTTCTTTCCTTTTTCTTATTGATTTTCAAGAATTAATTATGTATTTAGAAAGTGATACTTGGTTGGTTATAGGGGTTGTAAATAGACCCTTCCAGACTGAGGCTTATAATTTTTCTTTCTTTGTTGATGGTGTCTTTTGCTGCACAGAATCTTAAATTTTCATGGGTGTGCTCCTTCAACTTTACTGTTGTTCTGTGACACTCTTAGGTCACCTCTGCTACTCTGTGTCCCCACCTTTAGGCTTTGACCTGCCTGTCAAGTATTTTTTCTTAATGGTGTGCAGTGCTTCCACCCCTGTGAGCCAGCGATGCATCTGATCAGTCTGCCCTTCCCAGTCCATGTGCATTCATGGGTCTTGTTCTTGGGGTTCGTTATTTTGTGTGCCTCCCCTAAGCCCTGCTTGACTGTCTCAAGAACCTTGGCTTTGAGATCAGCTTCATCCCTACCGGTTGAGCCCTGCCCTTACGTTCCAGTGCTGGCTACTTCTGACCCATTGTGTGTTCATTTTGTAAACCCACTGGAAAACCTATTTGAGTGTAGACTGGAAACACACTTGGTCTTTACATCAATTAAAGGGAATTTTCACCATTGTCAAGTTCTGCCTCCCATGAATGTGGCTTCTTTCTCCATTCATTTAGGTCCTTTTTTAATGCCGCCACCATTTCACCATCTCTTCCTACTAGAACGATCTTGCATGTGAACGTTCATCTCTCTCTGGACACTTTGGTTTTTCCTTGTCAATGGCATATTATTGCATTATGTTATACAAGTTTTGTCAGTACTTTGTAACGACCTCACATTATGCAACCCACCAGACGTTCTAATCCAGTCTAACATTTTTCTAAGGGTTACCTTGCCATTCTCCTTCAGGATGTGTGGGATGGCAGTGGCTTAGTTTGCCCCTTTCTGGGCTCTTTCTTTCCCTTGCCCTAATGTGTTTCTGGGCTCCTCACACTGAGGCCCAGGTAGAGCTCACTGTAGAGGGTGGGGCTGAATCTCACCTTGAGGGAAGTTGTGTTCTGTGGTATTTGAGCATCCTTATCAGGCTAAGGAAATTCGCTTGTATTAGGTGGCAAAAAGGGCTTTGTCCGCCTCAGTTCCTAAGGTGGCACCTGTCTTCTCTAGCACTTTGGTTGTATAGGATTTTCATTTGGTGTTAGTGATCATCAGTGCTGTTCCTACCTGACGCACCAAGCTCTGCAGACCTCCCTGGGTTCTCATGGGTTTTCTTCACTTGCCTGGCTTCCTGTTTCCTGCCCCATCTCTTTGGTTCAGTTTTCTTTTGGTCAAGGGCGCCTCTCAAGAGGGGCTGTGTGATTCCGTGGGGCAAAGTCTCGGGAGCACTTTGATTCTAGGCATATTCCCCTCACACTGTCTCTTGTGGACTGCTAAATGGGCAGAGTTCTTACCACACTGTCTTTACACTACACCTTTTCTTTCAAATTGCCTTTCAAATAATTTATAATTTAATTATAATTTCTTTTCTAAAACAGTGGTATAGAAGAGCAGGTAGCACAATGAGTTGCACATACTGGAAGTGTAAAATTGGTACATTAGACATGTGTGTGCCCTTGTGAAGCCAATAAGCCCACCTGTTACCCTGACTCCTGTGCCCTTCAATCCTCCCACTTCCCAGCCTCCTGGCCTCCCAGCCCCAGCCCTATCCCCAGGACACCACCACCATATGTTCAGTCTGTAGGATTAGGGTGCTTTCTGTGCATGTCCTCCCAGTGGGGTGATCTGGCTTCTTTCCCTCAGCAAGGTTATTATGAGCCATCCGTGCCCTCAGCAGTTTCAGCAGTCCATTCCTTTTTATGGCTTGATAGTATTCAATTACAGGAATGTGCATGATTTGCTAATACATTCACCAGCTGAGCATCTGGGCTGTTTCCAGTTTTTGGCAATTACACACAATGCTGTGTGAACATGTGCATGCAGATCTTTGTAGACATATGCTTCTGATTCCCTGGGAGGGATGGCTGGATTGTGTGGTATGTGTGTGCTTAGCTGTTTAGCAAACTCTCAAATTGTTCTTTGAAGTAGTTGTACCATTTTTACAGTATCTACATTCTTGCCAATCTTGCTGGTTAGACTTGAATGTAGACACCCTACCAGGTGTACAGGGACTTCAATTTGCATCTTTTTGTTGGCTGATGTTATTGAGAATCATTCCATGCCACTTTTGCCATCTATGTTTGTCTGATGCAGTATTGGCTTGAGTCTTTTGTCCCTCCTTTTTAATGGCTTGTTTTTTGTTATTGAGGTTCAAGGGTTTATTCACATTCTGCATAGTAGTCCTCTATAGATGTGTGCTTTGAAAGTATATTCTCCCAGGCCAGGGATTTAGCTCAGTGGCACTCTTCCTGCCTCACAAGCACAGGGTCCTGAATTCAATCTCTAGTAACAAAAAAAAAAAAAAAAAAAAAAAAAAAAAAAAAAAAAAAAAAAAAAAAAAAAAAACCCCCCCCCCCTTTCTTTTTTTCTCTTTTAAAAAAGAAAGAAAGAAAGAAAGAAAAAGAAAAGAAAATCCCCCCTGCCCTTGTCTTTTGCTCTCTTAAAAGTCTATTTGAGAGAGTGGAGGTTTTAAATTTTGATCAAGAGTACTCTATAAGTTTGTCCTTTCATGGATTATGCATTTGATGTCTTATCTAAAAAAAAATCTTTGTGTAATTCAAGGCCAAAAATATGGGTTGGGGATGTAGCTTAGTGCAAAGGCCATTAGTTTAATCCCCAGCAGGGGAAGGGAAGACTTTCTTTTCTATTTTCTTCTAGAAGTTTTATAGTTTAAATTCTATAATCTACTTTCTATTAAAGTTTGTATGTGCTGTGAAGTATGGATCAGAGTTCACTTTTGAGAATCATTTATTGACAAGAGTATGACTTCTCCACTTGTCTTTCCACTTTTGTCAGACATCAATGAACTATTTATATGTAAGTTTTCTTCTGGAGTCTCTATTGTGTCCATTTTAGTGCCAACACCAAACTGCTTTTTGAATAATATGCTTTATAATTAGCCTTGAAATCAGATTGACAAGTCCTCCAACTTTGTTCCTGTTCACACTTGTTATGATTATTTTAGTTTCTTCATATTTCCATGTGAATTTTAGACTCCGTTTGTCAATATCTACAGAAAAAAGGGCTGGCAGAATCTTGGCTGAGTTACACTGGTCCTTGCATCAGCATGGGTGGGGGTTGACATTTTCATGACTTCAAGTTTGCCCATCCATGAACATGGTATGCATCCCATCAAGTTGAGTCTTGTTTCATTTTTCTCAGCAGTATTTTGTAGTTTTTAGTGTATAGGCCCAACACACCTTCTGTTAGATATTTGCCTAGACATGCCATGCCTGTCAGTGGTAAATGATGTTGCTTTTGAAATATCAATTTCTAGTTGTTAGTTTTGAATACATAAAATACAATTGACTTGTGTATATTTTTCTTAACCTTTGCCACCTTTCTTACTCATCTACTAATTCTAGTAGCTTTTATTTTGTGGATTCCATAAGCAATAAGGAAAGTGCTATTTCCAATCTAGATAACTTTCATTTCTTTTTCTTGCCTTAGTGCAAGAACACTTAGTGCAAATTGAACCCCCAAGATAATGTGCAATAAAAGAGGTGTGAGCAGATATCTTTACTGTGTTCTCAACCTTATGAAGAGATAGAGTTTTTTGCTTGTTTTTGTAGAAGACCTTTATCAGACAAGGAAGTTTCATTTCTCTCCAAGTTTACTAAAGTTTATTATCATGAGTAAAAGGTGGATTTTAGTTAAGCATTTTTCCTATTGAAATGATTTTTAGCTTATTAATAGGATAAAACTGATTAATTTTTAAATATTAAACAAATTTTGGTTTCCTGTGATAAACTCCACTTTGTCCTGACACAAGTAAAACTAGATTTGTTAAAATTTTGGTATAATATTCAAATTTTTGTTCATGAGGGTCATTCTGTTATTGTTTTTTGTGATATGTTTGTTTTATTAAATAACAGTATGCTGGCTTCCTTGGATAAGGGAAATACCCTTTATTTTCTACTGCTTGGAAGAGTTTGTGTAGTGGCATTACTTCTTCTGTAAATGCTGGTACACTGCACTATTGAAACCATCTGAACCTGCAGTTTGCCTTATCATAAGGATTTTAATTACAAACTCAATTTTGCTAACAGATAGATATAGATTCAGAATAGGCATTTGGATTATGTATTTATTCTCAGTAGTTTATGAAGATTGGTCACAAACTATGTTAAATGTTTACATTTTTAAACATTTATTTTAGTAAAAGACATATTGTTATTAATCCTTCTCAAAATACTCTTATCCTTTCTTATGTCACATTCTGAAGCTTCTGAAAGTCCTCTTTCATGAGTGTCTACAACTGTGCTCTCATGGCTGCCTTGATGTCATGAATCAGTTCAAAACATTTATGGCAATTTCCATCAAACAAAAATATTATGCTGTGTCTTCATCCATCTTATTCATTGGATCTGATGCCATATGACTTCTGGCTCTTTCTCAAAGTCAGAATGACCATTAAAGGAAATGTTTTAAATCTATGCAGGACATCAAGGCAGCCATGACAGTGCAATTAAAGACACTTATGAAAGAGGATTCCAGAACTGCTGCAGAAAGAGACAAGAATGATGCAATGAGCATGTTCAGAGTGTGGGTGAGTATTTTGAGGGAGATTAATGGCAATTTGTCTTTTGCTGTAATAAATTTCTACTATATTTTGTGATTATACCTCATAAGTATTTCAAAGAACTGTTCCACTTCATCCAAGTTGTCTAATTTATTACCAGTAAGTTGCCCACAATAATCTGTTCCTTTTTTATGAGGATTATGGAATGTTTGGTGCTCTTGACACTGGATTGGGGATTTGTGCCTTCTTTCTCTTTTCTTGATCCACTGGACTAGAAGTATGAATTTTTAAATTGACTTATTGAAATGGTCGACTTTTACTTTCTTTATACTTTCTCTTTTCACTGATATCTGCTTTCTATTATTTTCTTTATCTGCTTATGTGTGTTAGTTACTTTTCTCTCATTGCTGAGACAAAATACCAGGCACCACAAGTTAAAGAGGAAGGGTTTTTTGGCTCACAGTTTGTAGACTTTTCAGTCCATAATCGGTTGGCTCCATGTCAGGGATGGCAAACAAGCCTCTCAGAGGAGAGACAACATGGTGCACACAAGGCAGCAAAGGCAACAAGGGAGTTTAACAGTGGCTTTCTGCTCCTTTTATTCACACCACAGGGATTAGGTGCCAAACTAATCAATCACCTGTAGTAGTTTAGTAATCACATGCCCTTAACCCCAGCATCACACATTCTAGATTCAGCTACCTCTGAAAAAGAAAGGCCATCTCATCCACATGAGTCTTTGGGGGACATCTAAGCACAAACCATGACAAACTACTTTGAGTTTAACTGCTCATCTTTCCAGTGTCTTAGGTTGAACGCTTAAGACATCTCCTTGAGAGTTTGCTCTTTGGCTTAACTGGGTCCTTTGTGCCTGCTATGGTGGGTGTGGTCCCCCAGGGGTTCATCTACTGGAAGCTTGGGCCCCATTTGGTGGTGGTGAGAGGTGAGGGCCCTCTGAAAGACCTGGCCTAACACAGGTGTGAGGTGGTTGGGGGTGCACCCTTTCAAAGGGACAAAGGGATGGCAGTGACTCCTGCAAGACCTAGAGAGACCCCCTAGTGAGTTGTTACAGCAGAGTGAGCCTGGCCCCACCTCCCTCTAGTTCCCATCTTGCTGTGTGTTCTCACCCTCTGCACAGTCTCCCACCACCACTGCGCCATCTGCCAGGAGGTCCTCACCAGGCCCCAAGCAGACGCGGCCACCAACCACAAGCTTTCCACTTCCGAAACTGTCTGCCAAGGGAATCTGTGATCTACAGAAAATTCTGGTCTCACACTGTTATTGCAACAGAACATGGATTAATATAGTGATTGCGTTTCTTTCCAAGCATAGGTTAGCTGTATCCTCTTGACTTTGCAATGTCATGTTTTCAATTTCTTTCAGCTCAAAACACTTCCCAAGTTTCTCTTTTGAGGGGTTATTTACAACTGCACACTAGTCAGTTTCCAAATATTTTAGATGTTTTTGTTAACCATTTCTAAGTCAATCCTATTTTGATTCAGAACATGGTCAGTAAAATTTTAATCTTGTGTATCTATGTGAGAGAGGAGACCACCCCTCCATATGGAATTGGGCAACTATGGGTTAGCTGTGTTATTAGGAAACTGCGGGCTAGATAAGTAACTATCCTCTTGGGAGAATGTACCTGAGTAGCCATGACATCTTCTGTAATCTGTCACCAAAGGAGCATAATGGACTCAGAAATTCCTGCCAGAACTCTGCTGTCCTTCTCTCCACTGCTCTGTTTTGTGTAAATCTTACTTGCTATATTCCCAGTGAAATGCCAATGAAGTCAAGCCTTGTAGATGTAAAGAGCTATATAAGGAACAGACTTCTATTCAGGGTTCCAAAGGCTAACAGGAGTCACTCGCTGAGCCGCCGACATCATTAAAAGCCACTTTTGCTCCTATCTTTCTGTTAAAGAGTTATCTGTGCCAGGGTCCTCACTGTTTCCTGCTTCACATGGAGACTTGTTTTATGGTTCAGAATAGGGCTCATCCTGGTGAGTGTTCTGGGGGCACTTGGAAAGATGATGTGTTCTGCTGTTGTTGGGTAGAAGAGTTCTGTACATCTCCATTAGGTCAAGTGGGTTCGTGATATTTTTTAAGAACTATATAGAGACATTCCTCATTTAACAACTGAGCTACCTTCTTGAAACAAGTTCATTAAAATGAATTGGTTGCTAAATGAGGAATTGCATATAGCATGTACATGGCAATATTCAGAACAAAGAAATGATCAAAGGAGACTCTAACTTGATGACTTTGCTTTTATTTGCATAACTCATACATACAGAACATGAAACTTTCTTGTATAGTACAATCAACAAAATTTATAGTATTGTATAAACAAAGTATATTATACAAAAAAAAGACATTGAGGCGCTATAACAAGATGTACAAAACTGTACAAAAAGAGATAGGTCAAAAGTCTGAACAGCACACCTTTGTCATAGGTCTGTGTGTCGCTAAACAGGTAGGTTGTTAAATGTTTGTGTATTTCTTGTCTTTTTCTAATAATTACTGAGCACAAGGGGAAATCTGTCTAAAGCTGTTGAGCTGTTTATTTTCACTTGCAGCTTGATGCCTCTTCGCTGCTTGCATTCTGGGTGTTGTTTCATGTGCCCGTTTGGGATTAGTGCATCCCGGCAGAGCGAATCCTCTTTCCCTGAGGGGTGGGTCTTTATCCCTGCCATTCCTGGTCAGTAGGTCTCCTTCATCCCAGATGTTTCTGCTTAGTGTTAGCATGGTGTATCTGGACCTTTACTTTAGCTTGTGTATAACTATACACACATATGCATTTGATGTGTCTTTTTTTTTAAAGTTTTTTTTTATTGAGTTTATTGGTATAATCTAGGTATACAATACAGTTACATTCATCATTGGGATTCTGTACCTTTACATAATAGGTCTTGATTCTCATTTTTCCCCTTGTCCCTGCCCTCCCTTCACCCCCTCCTCCCCTCCCCATTTACATACACTTTATTTCCATTTTTTAAGTTTCTCATATTTTTTTCCTCTCCCTTATTACCTTTCCCCCAC
>NW_022900933.1:41107364-41107800 GCF_012274545.1 Fukomys damarensis | reverse complement strand
GGTATTTCAGTTAAAGAAATCTCTGTATGAACATTAAAAATAGTGAATCCTAGAATAAAACTAAAAAGGAAAGTAAAAGAGTAAAGGCAATGATGTAACATTAAAATAATCCTTAATTCTGGGGATGAAAATGGTCCCCAAACATATTTAAATTGCTTTTTGATCTTATAGTCTTGTCTTCTTCTTTTTTTCATTATTTAGAGAATACTTTATTAGTTTCTGTAATCAAATCCATGTAGATATGACCTTATATATTCAATACAATGCGTTACCCCTGTACACATGGAAAAAAATAAAAAATAAAAGTAAATTAACATTTCTAGACCAATATGGCTGTCCATTTCTGTACAATGCCAAGTCAACACAGTAAATTGGGATGACTTTTTCCAAAATTGGCAGCACCATTAAAGTTTCCCAAAATTCAATTTATATATAT
>NW_022900933.1:41087688-41105690 GCF_012274545.1 Fukomys damarensis | reverse complement strand
TTTGCCCTACTGTTTGCCATTGGTGAACTGGAAGTCTGTCCTTGTGTCTTGCTTAAGTGTTTTCTCATTTTAATTTTTGTTGTTCGACTGTCCTTGACTTAATCTCTGGATTATCACCCAAATCTTCCTGATATAGTTGTGCCCTAACTTCTGTGTCTCTAATGACCCACAGACATTCTCATCTTCATAACATCAGAAAAAGCAGCTCATCAAATCAACCGCAATGCTTTATCCCAACTGATACAATCAGTAACACATTAAGATCAAGCACAACTTGGACACTGACCACCTGTGCTAGTCACTAGTCTATCACCCTTAAATCATTTGAATTAAATTGAAATCAAGAAGCACTCCAGAACATGTCTGCCATGAAAAAAAATTCAATATAATGTATTTACCATTTAATGGCTCAGACAGAGTGAGGATGCAAGGCCCCTGATCTCAGTTAGCTGATGGCTGAATCCCATGACGCTGACTGACCTCAGGCTGCAAGGCCCAGATTGAGTTCCCCAACCTTCTGAATGGTTGAACTCCACAATGTTCTATTACAGGTTTCCCACGCCCTTTCTTTAAAGATGTTCAAAGTTGGGAACTCAGAAAAATACCCTTGATGACCACCTCTGCCTCTGCAGAGTGGGTCCAAAGACTGGCACAGTCAGGAGGTGTGAGAGTGCGGGGGGTGGGATAGGGGTTCAGAGGCGCCTGCGCGGCTACCTTCCCGGTGCTTGAGCACTGGTGGCTGGGTCGGGAGCAGGTGTGGTTCTCCCTCCCGCAGTGGATCAGGGCCCAGCCATTTGATGTGTCTTTGTGTAGATAATATATAGGTGGCGCCTGCCTCTCCTCCAATATGACCTCCCCATCCCTCATTAGTATTTAATTTTACTGACACTGTTGATAACAATGCTTTAAATATTCCATCTGTATTTGTCACCTACTCTTTATTCTCTTTCTTCTGTTTCTAACTTCTTTTAAGTTTAAAACCAGGTACTTGTGATGATTTTATTACCTTTGTTGGCTAACAGGCCACATGTCCCTCTTGGGTATCCTTGCTGTGGGTTTGTAGGGTGCACCTTTAGCCCCCCACTTCTCCTGCCCAGGGCTTTTGTTACATTTGCTTTCTATCTGTGCAACAAGCCCACAAATTTGTCACTAGACTTCCTTTCATTATTTATATTACAGAGCTTTATTCTCTTTTAAGCATATTTTTGCCAGAACTCACAGATCTACCATTTCTCGTTCTCTTTGTCCACCTGTCTAGGTTCAGATTCAACTGCTATTCTCATTCTCCTGCTCAGACTTCATTTAACTATCCCAGTGGAAGGTCTGAATGCAATGGCTTTTCTTACCTCTCTCGCGTCTGTAAACTTCTTCCTTCTGCCTAAGTTTTTGAAAGATTTTCAGGTGTAGAATTCCATGGTCCTGGATTTTAAAGCTGTGTCTCCACTAACTTCAGGCTTGTGTCTGACAGGAAGTCTCAGGCCATCCACATACTTATTCTGCTGTATGGTTCTTCTGTGTCAGCTTTTATTTTATTTTTTATTAGTACAAATTTGTAGTACATAGCATTTACACTCCTTTGAGGAATTGGTGAGTGTACATAGCACATCTTAGTTCTTTTTTCATCCTCTTTTTAACCTTCTCTTCTCCCCCCCTCTTCATGCCCTTCTGAGGTGAACAAAATTTATCTCCCTTCTCCCTATTACCTATCTTTTATTTTACTCTTCATTTATACTTTGAGTTTTTTATATAAGATAAACCATGTGATAATTAAGCTTGTGTGTCTGATTTATTTCACTTAACATTGTAGTCTCAAGATCATCCACTTTCCTATAAATGATTCAAGTTTATCCTTCTTTGTGGCAGAATAGTATTTCACTGTGAGTAAATACCACATTTTCTTTATCCATTCATCTGTTGATGGGCAGATAGGCTGCTGCTAAGATTTAGCTATTGTGAGTTGTGTGGCTATAAACATGGGCATACATGTATTGCTGTGACATGATGTCTTAACTCTTTCAGGATGATGCCTATAAGGGGAACACCTGGGTCAAATGAAATTCCTACTTTTAGTTTTTGGAGAATCTCCACACTGATTCTCATACTAGTTGTGTCAGTGTACATTCCCACCGATAATATAGAAGGGTTCCTTTTTCCTGCAACCTCACCAGCATTTCTTATTATTTGATTGTTGATAATAGCTATTCTTCCTGAGGTAAGATGGAATCTCAATGTTGCTTTAACTTGAATTTTTGGAGTGGCCAACAAGGGTGAACATTTTTTTCCTATATTTATTGGCCACTTGTACTTCTTCTGAGAAGTATCTATTCATTTCAATTGTCCATCTTTCAACTGGGTCTTTTATCTGGGGGAGGGTGCCTAATTTTTGTGTGTTCTTTGTGTTTTTTTATATATTAGTCTTCTGAGGAATAGCTGGGAAAATTTTTTCCAAATCATAGGTTGTCTTTTCACTCTCTTGATTGTTACCCTTGCTGTGCAGAAGCTTTTTAATTCGATGTAATTCCATTTATTGATTCTCAGTAGTGCCACTGGAATTCTGTTCAGAAAGTCCTTACCTATGCCTATAACTTCAAGTTTTATCAATTTTATCTTCCAGCAAACTAAGTGTTTTTGTTTTAACATTTAGATCTTTGATCCATTTTGGCTTTAGTTTAGTGCATGATGAGATATATGGCTCTAGAATCAGTCTTCTGCATGTGAATACCCAGTTTTCCCAGCACCATTTATTAAAGAAGCTGTCTTTCCACTAGTGTATGCTTTTGTTCCCCTTTGTTAAAGATCAAGGACCAAGGATGTAGTTTACTGGGACAGTGGCTGTCAAGCTTGAGGTCCTGAGTTCGCTCTCCGGTACAAAAAAAAAAGATCATATAGTTGAATGTGCCTGGGGTTGTTTCTGTTTTCTCTACTCTGTTCTACAGACTCACATGTCTTGTTTTGATGCCAGTACCATGCTGTTTTTATTACTATAGTTTTCTAGCATGATGTTAAGTGTGAGATTGTGAGAGGCCAGGGTTTTAGCTCAATGGTATGGCACCTGCCTGGCAGGCGCAAGGTCCTCAGTTCGATTCCTGGTACAAAAAAGAAAAAAAATATATATATATATATATTTATCTGAGATTGTGATGTGTCCTACTTTGCTCTTATTATCCCAGGATTACTTGTGCTCTTCTGGTCCCTTATGACTTTTAGGATTGTTTTCTCTAGTTCTGTTAGGAATGTTGCTGGTATTTTGATTGGGGTTGTGTTAAATTTGTGTAACAGTTTTGGAAGTATGGCCATTTTGACTATATTGTTCCCTATTTAGGAACAGAAGATATCTTTCCATTTTCTGTCCTCTTCAATTTCTTTTTTCAGAGTACTGTATTTTTCATTGTAGAAGTCTTTTACTTTCTTGGTTAGGTTAACTTCCTAAATATTTAATTTTTCTTGATGCTACTATGAATGGTATTGTTTTCCTAGTTTCTTTCTCAGTGAGTTCATTACTGGTGTTCAGAAACACTATTGATTTTTGTGTGTTGATTTTGTATCCTGCTACATTGCTTAATTTGGTTATTAATTCTAGATAGGATCGTGTCATCTGCAAATAATGGCAATTGACATCTTCCTTTCCTGTACATCCCTCATTTCTTTCCCTTGCCTAACTGCTCTGGTCAAAGTGTCGAACTCTGTGTTGAACAGGTGTAGTGATACAGGACCCCTGTCTTGCGTGGCACCAATATCCCTTCCTCCTTCTGTGCCTCACCTGACATGCTTGTGATCCTTCGCCTGCTTGGGCACAGGCACTCCATTCCTATAAGCTGCTTTAACATCTCGCCAGCTACTTCCACCCTGCTATTTCAGGACCAGCTTCCATGACCTGCTTTTCTTCTCATTTCTGCTTTTATTTCCCCGCTTCTTTGCATATCTGGTGATTCTGACAGGATGCCAGACCTTGTGATTTTTATGGCACTGACTGCAGTTATTTTTGTACTCTGATATTTTTGGAGCTTGTTACAGGGCAGGGTTATTTTTACTGTTTTCACAGCTTACCATTTCTGAGGCTTAGACTTAAGCTTTGCTGTCTGGGCCCAGAGCAGACTTTTGATCAGAGCTAACTTTGCCATTGCTCAGGTCTGTGCCATAGGGCTTTGGTCTGGCAGGGACTTGACCCACCGCCATCCCCAGGTGACCTGCAGATCCTCCCAGCCCATGGGTGTGCACAGCGCCAAGGGTCCAGAGAGCCCCTCTGCACAGCCTCTTCTTCTGCATGCTGCACTCCACACAGACACCTGGGAATCGAGGCACAGTGCTGTCTGGGCCTTGGACACAGTCTCTGGGCTGCAGGCAGGGAGTCCAGCCCTCCTCCCTCCTTCCAGGAATGGCTGTCCTGCCCCATGGCCACACAGGCTCAGGCCTGGCTCTCTGTGCTCTCCCTGGTCTTCAGCTGCTCACCACGTGAGGTGAGGCCAGTCTCGGCCACTCTGCCATGCCTGGGAGTGAAGCCTGCACTGGTATTGGAAGTCTGTTTATTGGCTTTCAGTGTTAAAAATCAGCAAGGAGACAAAGCACAGAGACTTAATTCTATTACAAAACAGAACTGCGTGCCCTGATCTTTTTGGATCTGTGTTAGCTGCTTTTCTCTCATTGCTGAGACAAAATACCTGGCACCAAAAGCTAAAGGGGAGGCTCCCTGCCCCTTTTATCTTATCCAGGCTACTTAGGGTGGGCAGCACTCACACCCTTAATCCCAGGGCCCTTGACCTCAACATTGTACCAGGAATCAATTCCAGCTTTGCATACTATAGATCATGCCTATGACCACATAAGGCTTTGGGGAACATCTAGACCCAAACCAGAAGAGGGCATTGCCAGGGACCTCAAGGCTGAGCAGCAGGTGGGTGCAGGGTGAGGAGGGGTTTGCTTTCTTGTCTTATGTAGTAAGCAGGTGTATTTTTCTGTCTAAAGTGAACAAAGGAGGAAATAGTAACTTGGGTTGCTTATTTAGAGTTTTGGGACAAGTAAAATGAAAACATTAATCAGCAAAAGAGGAGCTGCTACAATTTGGGGAGCCCAGGGCCCAAGGAGTGGGGCAGGTGGTGGATAGAAGGGTGAGGGTGATAGTGGGCAGCAGCTGTGAGCTCCTCTGTTACCCCAGGGTCTCCAGAACTGGCCCCCAGGGCCCTCCACCCCACCTATGCCTCCTGCTTGGTCACTGGAATGGTGACAGCGTGCAAACTGTCACTCACCTGTTACATGCTGGACCCAGTGCTGAAGCCTGAAGCAAGGAGCAGGCACCGCATCCCAGTGCAGTGGCCCTGGGGCTGGGGAGGCTGTGGCTCTGAGTCACCGCTATTCACGGGAGGCATGGCAGGTCTCACAGGCAGGAAGGGCAGGGCCTGCTTAACAGTCCTGCAGGCTTTGGCCAGGAGGACAGATGGGTGGGGCTACCCAGGTCAGCTATGCTGTGCACGTGTGTGTGTGTGTGTGTGTGTGTGTGTGTGTGTGTGTGTGTGTATGCCTGTGTGCATCTCCCAGGTCAGTGCATGTTTGTGCAGTGTGTGCGCATGCATCCTTCTGTTGAGCACTGACTCCTGGCTGTGCTTTGGGAGCACATCTGTGGGTACAAGGTATACAGGGATGGTGGGACAGGTAGAGGGACGGGAGGGGACACGGCCAGTGAGCCAGAGCTCTCAGAGCAGGATGGCAGAGAATGTCCCAGGCTGCACCTGCATGTCCATCTGCCCCCCACCCTTCCCCACGGGAGCTGCAGGGGAAGAGTGGACAGTGCAGATTTGAGCCCATTCCCACAGCTGCCTCTGTTCTCTGCATGTGCAGAATAAACCTGGGCCTTCAGAGGCAACTCCGGCCACTTTCTGCCTCAGTGTGGGAGAAGGAAACATTCAAAGCGAATGGACCCTAAAGACCCTGCACAGCCAGCCGACTCCTGAGTGGTGGACGGAGAGGTGGAGAGGATGGAGGGATGAACAGACAGGCAGGTGCCACCTGCTCTCCAGCCTGGGGTCCGAGGCAGTGGAGTGGGAGATGAGGTTCCAGCAGCAGCAGGAGAGGGCCCAGCACCCATGCCTGTGACACTCAGGCTGCAGCAGGAGCAGGGCCAGCCTGGGCAGGGGGAGCAGTAGGACTGCTGGCTGGGCAGAGCCCCAAACCGAGGTCCTGCAGGACCACTGGCTGCTCCCTCATCGCTCACCCTCACAGCCATTCCCGTGTCCTGCATGCCCACCGCACAGCTCTCCCCTGTCCACACACCGCTCAGCCCTTCATTTCCTCTCTTCCTGCCCTAAGGGAAGACAGGGCTTCTTCCCCTCCTCCCTGCCTCACACCCTGCCAACTGCACACCTTTGCTGCCCAGTCTAAAGGGGCAACTAGACTTCCTGCCAGGCCAGTGGGGTCTGCGCAGGGCCCAGGTGCTGGAGCAAGGTGAGATGACTTAGAAAGAAGACACCAGGCAGGGAGGGACACACCTGGAGGGCCGGTGCTTTCGGAGGCAGAGGCAAGAAGATCATAAGTTCAAGTCCAACCTGGGCAATTTAGTGACTTAGTGAGACTCTGTCTCAAAATTATAAGAATAAATCGGGGGGGGGGACCTAGGGCTGTAGCTCAGTGCCAAGTCCCTGAGTTTGATCCCCAGTGCCACAAAAAAGAGAGGAAAGTGCTGATGAAGCTCTTGCCACCCTCAGAGCCTCCCATTTCCAGATGGATCAGAGCCACGGTTGGCAGGGGCTGCAGGGTGGGGACGCTGGCACCCAGGGGTGTGTGGGTTGGCAGAATGGTGTCCAGGCCATGCTTGGTGTGGACAAAGGCCCAGCAGCACCCACAGCCCTGACAAGAGAGGATGCTGCACCTTCAGCCCAGGGTTGGCAGAGTTCTCAGTGTTCCCTGTTCCGCAAGGGGGTCCCACAGCTGCCTGGGCAGGAGAGGGTTAAGGAAGCACAGAGTAAGTCTAATTTACATTCAAAAGCCTCTCCATCCCTTTGTCCTGATACCCCAAGGCTTGTGCAAGCCAATCAATATTTTATGAAGACTTTTCCTGCTAGTGTGGTGATGTGGGGAGGTGGTACCCGCTCCCTCTGCAAAGGGAAGGAGAGCTCGGGTCTGCAGCCCTGGGCATCTCTGTGGCTGATTCCTCCTGTGCCCACCCCATCCACTCTGAAAGAGGCTCCAGGTTCCTCTGATGCTGGGTTAACTGTTCTCCTCCTCCTGGGTGAGAATGAACCAGGACAGGGGGCTCCTCCTGCTAACCTCTCCTCAGCCAGACTGGCCAGTACATGCATGCAGGGGCCACTTGTGCCTGGATAGATGGCTGCATGGATGGATGGACAGATGGATGGCTGCATGGATGAATGGGTAGGTGGGTGGATGGACAGATGGACAGATGGATGGTTGGACCAATGGATCAGTGGACAGATGGATGCTTGCTCAGTTCTAGCAGTGCCCCTGAAAATTGTGCCTGTGCAGACTTACCCTGAGAGGGAACACAGCATTGGTGTCTCATGGACGAGCAGAGGGCTAGACCTTGGAGCAGAAGGCGAGGCCCTGTTGAGTGACTGCCCGGGCCCTCCTCTGCTTATCCTAGCCTGGTACTCTTGTCCCTTCTGGGAAAGCCTGGCACCTCCCCACTTCCCTGGCTCTTCTCTAGGCCTCTGTTCCTACCACCATTGTCACCTTGACCACTTTGGAGCCTCTTAGCTTCGTGGAAGCTCTGGGGTCAGCCCCAAGCCCCAGAAATGAGTGCTCTTTACCCCAGGCCCACAGGGCCCCAGAACGGGGCACAAGTTCTAAGGAGGAGGAGATAGAAGCTGCAAGAAGCACTGGCCTAGCAATCATCCCCAGGCCAGGACACAGGGGCTCCAGAATGCCCCACACTCAGGCCTGCATTCTCTCTGAGGTGGCCCCTGGGGTGGGGTCCCAGGAGGTTCTCCTGGGGTGCTGAGCATCGTGGAGGAAGGGTCCATCTGGCCAGGTGCTGTCCTGCTTGGCCCACGCAGTAGCTTCTGGCACCACCAAAGTCTTGTATCTGTCTGTTCTCTGTCCCTCTGACAGAAACCCTTAGATCCAGCCCTTTACAGAGGAAGGAGCTCAATTCAGCTCATGGTTCTGTCACCTCCGAGGGTGAGGTCCACAGTGGTTGGCATCAGAGTGGCAGTGAGTGAAGCCGCAAGTCACATTGTATGGAGGAAGCCTGAACAGTGGGCGGAACCAGGCTGTTCTTTAATCACAGCTCCCTGCAGAGCTGACCAGGGTCCCTGGGTCCCTTCTGGGTCCCCACACAGTGGCAAGCCCTGCCAGGCCAGATCCACCTCCAGCTGGCAACCCCATGCCCAGTCTGGGAGGGCGCAGCAATGGGGGCCAGTGAAGGTCCCCAAGGGGATCCTGCTCCTGGTCAGGTGTAGAGGAGTGAGGAAGGGATGCAAGGCAGAACACACACAGTCACAGCACACACCATTGCAGAGGACATGACAGTGGGGACTGGCACTGCCTTTGCCGCACAAGGGGCTCCACTCAGGCCCAGAGGGTCTGAGGGAAGCCATTGCCCTGGGAAGAACACCCAGCGGCCTGGCAAACGGACCTGCCTTCCACGTGAAGCCAGCCATAGGTAGTGAGTGCACCAGGATTTGGAACTGATCACAGTGAAGAGCCTGTGCTGTCCATGGATCCCTGGGGTCTCACTGTCCTGCCTCACCCTCCATCTCTGGGGTCACTGACATAGCTCTTTCTGCAGAGATGGGACCCCTGGGTTCAGCTCACCCCAGGCTCCCCCAGAACCTACTGCCAGTGCCCCCATGTCCTGCACCAGTAGTGCCCGGGCTCCTGGTACAGTGCAGCTAACGGGAGCAACAGCCCCAGGCATACATCTGGTCCATCGCAGAAGGAATCGCCACACACGCACACACCCTCAACCTCACACTGCCACACCCCAGCTCACCATCAGGACTCCAGTGCTCTGCCGTCTCCCCAGGGTGCACCCTGGGCCTCCCAAGCCCAAGGGCGCACCCACCCCATAAGGGAACAGACACTCTGGGTGAAGGAAGGCTCAAGGCAGAGGCAGTCTGGGGCCTTCATGCCCCTGCTCCGAGCTTGCCCAGAGCGCCCTGCCATTACCCAGCCCTAGCCCTGCCTTGAACCCTGCCTCCCCTCAGGAGGAGGCTGTGGAACCCATTTGGGGCTCACTCTGTGCGACAGGAGTTCAGAGCAGGATGCCAGACCTGGGTGCAGTTAGAGCTTAGTTGTCTCGAGACTGCCTGTGGCATTGGGCACTGGGGAGCTGAGGGTCAGCAGGGGCTGCACCTGAGAAATGACCCAGCAGTCAGGACCCAAAGAAGGGCCACTCACTGAGAGTGCAGGAAAGGAAGAAGGGTTACTGGCAAGAGGGGCCTGGGCCTTGGGGCCTTCAGCACACAGGAGTCTTGGCCCAGCCTCCTGAGCTCAGGAGGGGGAGCCTGGAGCCCTGTGGCTCCGCAGGCAGGGGCAGCTAGGGTGGCCCAGGTCTAACTCATCCCCAGTCACTCCACAGAGAGGCAGCCATGTGGTGCCCTGGTTTGTGCTCCAAGCCTCTCAAGGCAGAGCAGGGCGGGGCTGGGAAGATGGCTGTGGCACAGCTCTGCTATCTTGAAAGACAGCGTCCACCCCTGCCATCCTGGGGACCTGGCTCCCAGCAGCTGGTTGGTGGGGACACTGCACACTCACTCAGCCCTCCACGCTGGGGCCCTGATCCATCAAGCAGGGACCGCCAGTCATGCCCAACTCTCTGGCCATCTGAGGACTGCAAGAAGTGATGCCCCTGGGATGGGATGGAGCTATGAGGCCGATTTGGGAATCCTAGGGTCTCCTGAAGACCACACTGTCCCACTAGGATGCAGACAGCCCCAGGAACCTGTGCACCCAGGACCAGGTGCTGCAGGCCCAGCACGTCACGGGGAGGGGAAGGAGGCTGGTGGACACAGTGGCTGGGTCTGAAGAGGCACAGCAGGCAGATTCTGGGACAGGCAAAGGCAGGCTGTGCAGGAAGGGACCCCACAGCCCTCTGTGCTCTGCGTGCTCCCCAGGGACCCTGCGCCCTCTCCAGTGAGGAGGAAATGAGAACAGGGCCTCCCTCCACTCATGCCCACAGGAGCTTGGCTGCTTCCGGGGGCAACTGTGAGAGCCTAGCTTGTCTCCTGTGCCACCAGCTGTGGGAGAGGGGTGAGCCCGGCCCAGCCCACAGCCTTCCCCACCCCAGCTGCCAGCTCTTAAACCCTTAACAGAGCTTTAGCGCTGCATCCTGGGCTCCTCCACAAATGCCCTGGCACTGCTGTGGCAGGTGGAGGCCAACAGGCATCGCATCTGGCGGCACAGCCCCCATCAGCCAGATGCCTGCGGGGACTGCACCAGCCTCATGCCATAGCTGTGGCCTGGGAGCTTCCTGGACTCCAGCTGTCCCCATGGCTGCCCTGCCCAGAACTCAGCAGCTCCCAGGCTATGGGGAAACCGCCAATCCCACTGGGCCTCTGCCTGCAGCCTTGGAGATGAGCCAGGCCACTGGCCCACTCCACAGCCTTCCCATCCCCGGGGCCTCTCCAGGGGCTCCTCCCTCCTCCACAGCCCAGCGTGGGGTCTTCTTGGGCTGGACCTGGGGCTGGCCTGCCCTTCTGCTGGGGCACACCCTGCATGTCCACCCCTGAGCCTGGACCACCTTGGTTTCTGTGTCTGAGGACATCTGTGCAGGAACTGGGAAGGAGCCTGATAGCCAGGATGGGTCCAGGATGTGGCCAATCAGTGTGCGTTGTTTCGGGTGGCAGTGGCAGGCTGTGCCCAGGCAGTTGGACAGTCGTAGCTCTCTGGACATGGCAGGGGAAGATGGTCCCAGCTAGAAAGGGGCCTGGGATGGTGGGCAGGGACCTAGGCCATGAGGGTTGTCCTGAGAGAGGTAGGCAGAGGCTGACATGGCAGGGGCCTAGGGCTGGGGGCAGAGGCAGGAAGCACAGAGAGGGTCTGTCTCTTACTCCATGTGGACAGAGCCCCACTGTGTACACCCAGGAAGGAGCGAGTGGGGAGAGAGCTGCCCTCCCACCTCATCCCCATGCTGCATCCCAGGGCTGAGCCCACCCACTGCTCCTGGCCGCTGAGGGTGTGGGGGCACTGGTCAAGCGTCTGACCCCACAGGGAGCCCTGGACCTCCCAGGACCCAATGCCTGGTTGCTGTTTGTGTCTCTGGGTGCCACTGTGGAGTCTGGGTGGTGAGGCTGCCTTGGCCCCATCTCAGGGACCCCTGCAGGGACCTCCACGGGGACAGCACCATCCTCCTCCCCCAGGACATCACTATCCTCCTCTGGGACAGGCCCATCCTCCCCTGAGATAGGACTGTCCCAAAATAGGGCCATCCTCCCCTGGGACAGGGCCATCCTCCTCCCTAGGACAACGCCGTGCTCCTGAGCAGGTCCACAGAGGGCCCAGGAGCAAGGAGGACAAGGGACTATCACTGCTTGCCCCATCTGGGGGGCCAAGCTGCAGGACAGTGACCTCCAGGGCAGAGCAGAGGCTCCTCGAGGCTGTTTGTGTCTGTCACTCCTGGGAGCACACACAGCACCACATGGTGAGGGGGCTGCAGGTTGTGTAGGGGTGCACAATGGGAAGTGGGGGGCAGGGGAGGGGGTGTCATGTGCATGGGGCCTCTTGGGATGGCAGGGTGGCCGGGTCGGCCCAGTTTCGGGCAGAAGCATCATCTCTCTGTGTGCTGCGGGCACCTAGGTGTCCCTCCACCACTGCCTTCCCCTTGGCCTGCTTGTCTGCAGGGCCCTGTGGGTGCACGGGTACTGCCAGGGCCGACCAGCCGGAGCAAATGTGGGCTGCTTTGCCCATCCAGAGACACGGGGTATAGCCACTCTCGAAGCTGTGGGCGAGAGCCCAGGGGACACTGGCACTACCACTACCCTGGGACTGGGGTCCCGCTCCTCAGTCTCAGCACAGGATAGAGCGCTGGTGGGTAAGCTGGGGGGCTGTTTCCTTCTGGGTCAGGGACAGCCTCGGGGCAAAGGGCAGTGCCTGCTGCCCCAAGGATACCCCGAATTCTGAGTGTTAAGAGGTGAGATGTGCACAACTGGCTTACAACAGCCAGGCTCCCTGGTCCCAAGCAAGGATTCTGCCCACTGAGCCAGATCGGGTCCACCCTTCCCAGAACTGTCCCCACCACTGCACCTCGAGCAGCACAGCTGGTGTTTACCTTCGAGTGGAGGAGAGGACAGTGCATCTGCCTTTCACAGTTCTGGGGCAGCCCGGCTCTGGGGGTGGTCGCCTCCCTCAAGCCCCACTGGCTCCTGACACTGCTTCCCCTCCACTCACTCCATACAATTCTACCGAGTCATGATCTGGTCCTTGGGAGCTGCAGGACACATGGACAGAGGCCATCCCCACTCCGTCCCAGTGTGGCCTCCATGCCATCTGCCCTCAGCCCAGCAGGCTCTGCCAGGTGCCAGGACAGCACAGGAGTCTTCACACTTTCCGGCAGTCTTCCAAGAGGTGGCTTCCTGACAAAGGGCCCTGTAAGATGACAATTGCACTGTTCACAGCCAAGCCCAGGGTACACTGAGCTCATCGGCCATGGAATCTGGGGCCACAGGGCCAAGGGACACAGCATCCATGCAGCAGGGTGCAGAACCCAGACAGGAGCGTGGGGTAGGAGGCCCCTCTATGAACAGCCCAAGCCAGTGGTGGGGACCAGGGCAGACACCGGGCCCATGGGAGCTTCAGGGAGCACCGGGGCCCCTGTGGATGGAAGGCGCCTGGTCTGGGCAAGGCCTGGCAACTGTGAGTGTGGACACATGCCTGTTGTGGCCACGCACTTCCTCCCTGAGCCCTCCAGGTGTCCCTGGGCAGGGAAGGTGCCTACAGCCCCCTTCACAAATGAGGAAGAGTCACAGAGGGTAGGACAGGCCTGGGGCTCCCCTTCCTGCCTGGCACACCTGCCCCCTTTCTCCTTTCCAGCCAGGGGCCCCAGCGTCTTTGAGTCTCCTTCCCCAGCCACCTTGTGACCATACAGGGCTGAGGCCCCATTACAGCCCCTGCCTCCTCCAAGGTCCCTTCCAGGGTCAGCGGTGGTCACTACCAGGGCATTGCAGTACCAGTACCTGTCAAGCGCAAGCTTGGTGTTCACTCCCAGGAAGTCTGTGACAGCCATGTGTCCTATGCACTGCTCCCATGGGAACCTCTGGGGGCTCCATCCAGACCTCCCACACCTGCCGCTCAGCCACTGCTGCTGGCAGACACCCCAGGTCCCTCCCAGGCTCAGGCGGATCCTCACCCTGCTGTGGACTGAGGCCACACTGTCCTGTGTCCCCCACCCCACTGTCCACAGTGCAGGGCTCAGGGCAGCGCCCCTCAGCAGACAGAGAGCTCTGTAACCCAGGCCTCCCCACAGTGGGTCCCAGGCTGTGAAGATCCCAGTTTACGGCATGTGCAGCAGATTGATCCATTTTCTCAGTCCCATGCTACACCGGAAAGAGCTGATATACATGGAGAACAGCCTTCGAACCCGCGTTCAGTACTTATTTTCACATGTGCAAGAGAGAGGAAGGAGGTGGAGAGGGTTTATTTGCAGTGCCGGACCCAGGGCGAGATCTGATTCCCATGTAATCATCACCTAATGGAGATAAAAAGCTTTTTCCTCACCCAAAAAGTCTCTGCACCCCTCCAGGGACTTCCCCACCCGGGGCAACCCGGCTCTGGCTACCGCCACGGGTCCCTCTCTGTGCTGCACCCCACTCTGTCCCGGGCAGTGTGCACATTGGCTGTGCATCTGTGCACCTGGTGCTGCCCACCTGCCCCCTGTTTACCTGTTCTGCTCTGCCGAACACCCAGGCAGCCAGAGCTGTTCCCACACGCGTCTCCTTGCAGACACTGTTCCCTGTTCTCTTTGTGTGGGAGAACAGGACGTCTTTCTGTCCTCAGTTCCCTGAGTGGAAGAGAAATGACTCCTCACAGCTCTGTGCTCTCATTCAGATGTCCTGATGTCACCGCCATCAAGAGCCTTTTCACATCTCACTACATTTGCATTTTATGTTTTCTGGAGGGAGGGTCCTGCAGTGTTCTGACTGTTTCTTGCTCTCTGTCCTTTTGTCATTGGTCTGAGGGACTTCATTGAATGTGGGCCCGACTCCTCCACTGGATCTGTGAATTGCAAGGATTTCTCCAGTGTGTGCCTCATCATTAATTTCTTAATTATGTCTTCTGAAGCCAGAAGGTTGTTTTCTGTTTGTTTTGCAGAAGTTAAATTTAACTTTCCCTCTAGGCATATCAGGTCTTCTCCAATGTTGGTGCTGATCTCTGGTTTCTTCTGGAAGCTCTGTATCATTTCCTCTGGGTGGTAGACATGTTCGTCCCCAAATGGTTCCTCGCGGAGCCCCAGGAAAGAGGCCCCTTGCCCCTTTGTGCATTCGTCCGTCCACAGCATTCCCTCCACTTGAACTGTGGTGCTGTTGTTAAAACCACTCCTGCCCAGGCGGTCTGCTTCCAGACTATGGCCTGTTCACACCAAACACACACTCTCCATTCTTATAGTTAGGGTGAGTTTGGAAGTCAGACAGCAAAACTCCTCCAGTTCTGTTCTTTTCCTTCAGGATTTTGCTTTTTCTATTCTTGATCCCTTGCACTTCCAAACAAATTTCAAGAGCAACCTAAAAAATTCCATGAAGATTCTTCCTGAGATTTTCATTGGGGCACAGTCAACCTGCAGTTAATTTGGGGAGACTGGGCTCTCACCAGTGTGACTCTGACCATCTTACCTCCTACCCCACGGCCGCTCCCTCTGGTGTCAGCAACACTCGCTTGCTCATTTAAATTCTCATCAAGCTGTCTCTCCAAGATTGCTTTAAGGACAATAAAGATTTCGTTTGCAGTAGAGGTCTAGCATGGCTTTTGGAAAATACCTAGCTTATTTAGTTTTTGTTACAAAAGCAATTGTTATGTGAAAGTCAATTTCCTGTTGTTTGCTGAAAATATAAATGGCAATAAAATGATTTTTCACACTAATATTGTGTTCTGCATCTTGCAAAACCCTCTGAGACAGTTGTAGGAATTGTTTCTTAGATTCTTTAACATTTTCTATGTAAAAATAAGTCAGTCTGGGACTAAAAGTCATTTTACCTCTTCCCTTCCATACTGTAAGCCTTCATTTCTTTCTCAGCCTTGTCACGTTGCTTGACTGCAGTGTCAAATGATCACACTTTGGATTTTAGGGCAGATTGGTCACTATTTCTCTATAAAGAGCATTGTCAGTCTTTTCAATTCATTTATCTTAAAATGTCTTTATTCTGCCTGCTTTTGGCCAGTTGCTTCTCTGGGTGTGGAATTCTGGGCCTTTTTTCTTCTCTCAGCACTTATGAACGGTGATCTGTTCCTTTGGTTTCCATTTTGCTGCTGAGTCAACTGTGCTGATGCCACTTCCCTCCAAATGTCCCCCGTTGTGTCACCTTTCATGGTTTCAAGCTTTCTAGAAGTTTTTAGCAATACCTGCACGTGCAGTTTTCTTTGTATCTATCATGCGTGACATTTTCTAAGCTTGAATCTTTCAGTTGATCTTTTCCATTGACTTTGGGAAATTTGTCACCATTCCACAGCTTTTGTTCCATCCCCTTTACCGCCCTTCTTCAATTCCTGTCACTCTCTGGTAGGCTGTGTCCTGCTGCCCCACCTGTCAGAAAGGCTCTGGTCGTCAGATGCCCCCTGTCTCCCGACAAGAAGGTTCTCACAGGCTGACCTCCTGAGGACTGGAGCTTTGGCTTTCCTTGTGCCTTCTCTCTCCTGCTGTGCCCTCCTGAGGTTCTCACCTTCAGCTTCATCTCTGACACACGTTCTGCTCTCCTGCAGGCTCCCATCTGTTCGGTCATTATGGACACATCTCCTTTGCATCCCTGCCTGTTTGTCACCGATGCTAGGACAGAGCTTCTCCTGCTGCTCCCCACGTCCCGGCATTGCAGGCTGGCTTCTGCCAGCTGCCGGCCCGCTGGAGGTCTGGGCGTTGAGTAGGACATGAGAGGGCATCTGGATGTGGTCCTCAGAGGTGCACAGCCTTGCTCTCCATCATGGCTGGCTTTGCTTGACAGTGACTTCTTCGGGCTGCAGTGCCTGGTGCACACCAGCCACTCGCCTCCTTCATGTTCCCTTGTGCACAGCGACCCTCGAGTGCAGGCCTGTGGGCCTCTATTTCCATCTTTTCTGGGCTCCCCTTCTACTTCAGCTGCTTTGCAGCCCCAGACTCTAATTTCCAACTCCCGAGCCTTGTGCTCAAGGGGCAGCAAGACGTCTCAAAGCACCTGCTTGCTCTGGGTGCCTTGAAGCCTTCCAGCAGTCATCTCCTCTATTTTGTCTGGCTTTATATTCATTACTCACAGCAGGACTGCTCCAAGACTAAGCTCTTCCTGATATTTTCCAACATGTGTTGTCCAGCCTGAAAGATGAAAATGCTGATGACCTAATTTTGCCTTTCTTTGATTCTAACAGGGCTGGACATTGCTTTGCAACTTTTGATGGTTTATATTCCTTCATTTACAAGTTCACTTTTACCAAATGTATGTGAGGTGATCATGTTTACATGGATGGCCTTTAAGAGATTTGACTTTGTTCACATTTGTTGTAAATATCCTCACAATTTGTTATTTTGTTTATGTTTTCAATTTTGTGTATATTTTTTGCACACAGAATTGTTAAACAGTTATGTGGATCGTGTCTTACATCATTGGAGAGCCTTGACCATTTACTCAGTGTATTTTACTATTTTAAATGTGATTTTTAATTTCCCAAGTAATATGCTAACCTGTATTCAGAGGTTTTGGTGTGCTGTGATGTACACTAACTGATTCTATTCCATTGAACCATTCTTTTTCCTATGTTCAGTAATTGTATTAGATTAAATCATTCTTCCTTTCCCATTTAACCCTTTGTGGACTGCTGACTGAAACTACAGCTGAGTTGTGTTTGCTACTATTTCAGTGAAGATTTCACATGTATTCTCCCTTATGCAGCAGACTTTCCTAGAGTGGGAGCCCCACAGCACGCTCCTGGAGGCACTTACAGGTGGACAGTGGGGCTGGCATCGTCCCACAGGCTGGACCCCTGCCCTTCTGAGAGCCACTGCGCACGTACTCATGGCACAGACTCTGGGTCCTGCATTGAAGACCCTGCTTTATTCAACACTTTCATAACCATGTGAGATCATGTAAACCTCTTTTTATTTAATAGTTAATGTTTGAAGAACACCTGGTGTGGGTCGCACACGGCGGTCAGGTTGCTTTCCTGTGTAACACTGCACGGCCAGTTTTCCAAATGCATAGACTCCTAACACTGAGTACATGACTGTGGGATCTGTTGCACCTTAAAAGTTCTCAGTATCTCACAACAACAGTGCCTGAGTCAGCAACCTCTTTGCGAGGTAATTCTTTTCTCTTTAAAAACTTCTTTTTTTTTTTTTTTCCCCCCCAGGGATATGGTTCAGTTGAGTGGATACCAATGTTTACAGCTTGTCTGCCCCCATTCATATCTGTTAGGTTACAACCAGGCAAGTAATTCCCTATTCGTTTTCCAAATTGCGTGAATATTTGCTTAATTTCTTATAAGATTTAAAATTGTATTTAATGGCTATTTCTTTGTAGTAATTAGATTAGCCAGGGTTTGTTCTGTTATTGGTTTTCACATACTTAGCTCTTTATCCTTTAGCTTTTAACTTATTTATCCATTCTTATTTCTGTTTTTGTAATTTAACTTCTGCTATCACCTGCTCCACTTCAGTCTTCCTTGGAAGTACATTAAAGAACTCATTGATGTGAAAGTTGGGATCTTTTCTTTCTTGTTTGATAATGAAAATGTTTGCAGCTGTGACTCCATCTTTGAGGCGCTCTATAGAAACCATCCATCTTTAGTAACTTCTGGTATTCTAGAATGTAAATACTACTTGCTTTCCCATGTTCCCTCAAATGGTACAGGACCGACCACATTTTTTTTTTTTTTTTTTTTTTTTT
>NW_022900933.1:41051325-41087009 GCF_012274545.1 Fukomys damarensis | reverse complement strand
TTTTTTTTTTTTTTTTTTTTTTTTTTTTGGTACTGGGGTTTGAACTCAGGTCCTTGTGCTTGCAAGGTGGACCACATTTTAATTACAGTTGTTAAGGATTTTTAATTTAGATTTTTGTTGATAATTTCTAGTTTTATTGTATAAAGGTGAATTAACTTCATTGGTACAATTTTAATTTTTTTAACATATTGAAGTTATATGTATGTGTATATGAATTTATTTCCTAGGAAATGCTCTTTTGGAAATCCTCCACTGACCATTTGAAATATTACTACAACCCAAGCAATCATGATTACATTGTCATTTTAAAGTGCAAATAAATAAAAATACTCCTGACCTTCACCCCAAATTCCTGTCAACTCCTCAGAAGAGAGCCACTATTACAGCTTGTCCCTGTCCATTTCGGCTGCCAAGCAACCTGGACAGAGTCATTTAGGAACAGCATGGGTCGCTCCAGCTCTGGAGGCGGGTATACTGGAGGCTTAGACATGGCCGCGAGGTCACTGAGGGCCTCTTGCTTCATGTGAGGGCCCATGGCTCACTCCCGCCCGCCATGCTGCTAATTCAAACTCACTCACGGTTTTTCCAGTCCACAGAGAGCGCCACTCTGCAGCAAGATGACTGCGTGGGGCTTGTTTCCCTGATGAAAATCTCGGGCGGCTCAAACCACACAGGTCCTGTCCCCTGCCTTCTCCACTAGAGCCCTGGAGACCTGAGTCCTGAATCCAAACCGCTCTTCACCTGAAGGAAGATGCACTGTATGTCACCCACACGGAAGGCTGAGCTTTGTTCCTGGAAGAGACTTCCCCTTAACAGAGTGGGTCATGTTTATTAAAACCTAAACTGACCCGGTTTATTTCCAAAGTAAGTCATCTGTGGTCTCACTTTACAGCCATTCAGAAAGCATTTTCTAAAATAACAGGGAGACTTCCACTTCGCTATCTTTATGTAGAAACTTCACAGTGCCAGCAAGCCATGGTCCTGGGGCAAGAAGGCTCCAAACACCATTGCTGTCCCTTCCTGAACACTGCCACTGGGCATTTCTGTCCCTCTACAAGCAGCACACTGACCCCCAATGCCCACCGAGTCCACACAGCCCACATCAGTGCCAGCAGACCGCAGCTCTGCAAGAATCAAGGCTGCTCCTGGAGTATTTTTGCTCATTACCACAATAACAAAGTAGAAGGCTGTTGTGCCTTAGAAAGAAGCTAAAGGAAAATAATTTCACTTTTCCTTTAAAACTACTATTTCCTACCCCTCAAATATATAGAGAAAAACTCATCTTCTTGGGGAGGGAAGTGTGTTGTAAGTAAAAACACTGAGTTTGTGTCAGCTGTATAAATATTTCACTTAGGAAAGAAAGTGAATATTTTAGTTCTAAGGATTCTAAAATGTTTCATCATTACAAGAGCTTGACCTAAAATGCTGTACTACATTGACCTAATATAAGTCATGCATTCATTTATTCTGCGGTTTCTCAGAAAATCCATGAGGAACAGTAGGAAAGGTAAGGTGTGGCCTTTCAGACATCTGCTAAGAAGCCCTGGGCCTCCACTGTGTCCCTGAGACTTCAGATCTCCTGAAGGGGCCTGGCCGACTCCCCCAACATCCCATCCCCACTCACAGACTTACGCTGTTACTTTCTGTACCTGCCGGAACATCCCTTCCGGTCATCAATGTATATAATTATTTCCTGACAGGTAGGATAATTGTATTTTGTGCTGTGTGTGTGTGTGTGAGATTTGGCTTTTTTAAAAAAAATGAACATATTTATGGGCAGGCTGTGGTAACCTGAAACTGGAACAGGATATGTAGCATTGCAAATCTCACATAATCCATTCAAGAATAAGATGTTTCAACTCGATATATTTTCCAGATTTAATAAAAGCTTTCCATTTAAGTGCAACATTGTACTTTAAACATTTACACTTTAAAGGGTTAGTGCCAGTGTTTTCCCTGTCATCCTGAAAGAAGATGAAGCAGGGAAGTCACCCTCCTCCAGGTGTGACCGCTTCCCTGAGTGGAAGCAGGAAGTCCCCACTTGCTCTAGAGCACATGATTTGACAACCAAAAATTTACATTTCAAAGTACTTGTAAGTTGCAAATTACCACCTAAACACAAAAGATTGTTGCTTTCCCTGACAACAAAATCTGGAGACTTTTGGACATAAGTGCTCTCAGTCACCAAGCAAACTGACCCTTGGTTACCTGATGAGCACCCTGCAGGTTTCTGCCCTCTGCTTCTCTAACTGCACCAACCCTGCGATCCGGCTCCTCCCAGACCCTAGGATGGTAGAACCCACACCCTACTGCTCTCTGCCACTCAGCAGGTGTCCTGCACCTCTGTCCACCTTGCAGCACGGTCAAGCAGGCACAGCCTCAGCCTGACCTTGGGAGGGTCTCCCGGCTCCGGCTCTGTGGGTTCTGACCCTGTAAGGGTGGAGTAGGATCCACAATAAAGATATATCCTTCCTCAAAACCTTCCCCAGTTCATCCAGCAGCCAATTTGTTCAGTTTTGGGGACTCGTTGCTTTTCCTTTATTCTCACTCTCATAGCTGCTAGTCTGTTATTAGTGTAAGAATCCCCATTGCATTAATAATCAGCACACTTGGAACAGACTGCCTGAGATCTTGGCTGACATCCACAGGGAACTAATCATTGCAACCCCTTACAATAAAATTACAAAATGATCAATTAACATCAGAGCTAAGACAATGCACGTGGAGGCGGAGAGGCGCTGGTTCCACACCTCCAGCTCTGTTCTGCTTTGCTGTGGCTGGTCACCGATAAAGAAAGACACCATCGGATCCATTGTCACCACAAATAAAGGCTGGCAGAGGGCCAAACAACAGAAAGCCGGCTGGCCAGATAATCGGTATTATTTAGAAAACATTTGTGGCAAACATAAATGGAAGTATTTTTTTAAAAGCTGCACAGTTTCCTATAGAAACCCAGACTTTCACACTTCTAAAGCAGAAAGTTGATGGAACTGAGGTGGTTTTTAAAATGTCCAGTTACCTATGAAATTATAGTGATAAAATTGATATAGTTTTATCCCTCAGGAAGCTTATGAGGCACAAATGAAGCTCAGCACCCATTTGTTTTAACTCCAATTTTTTTTTTCCTTTGGTACTGGGGATAGAACTTAGGTCTTGTGCTTGCAAGGCAGGCAGCGGCACCACTGAGCTAAATCCCCAGCCCAAGAAGATCACTGCAAGTGATCCAGGAAGTGTCTGGTACAACGCAGCTCCGCACACTACCCCTTCCAAGTTTACCAGAAAAGCCCCTGTGGGCTTTCCCCTCTGGGACATATCCTGCAGCTCAGGTTGAGTGGGGACGCTTCCAGGCAGCCTCTGTCCATGGTCCTAAGGAGTGCAGCAAGGCACCCTTGGGAGAACCATGCACAAGACTGCATGACCTCTCATCCTGACACTAGGATTTGACTCTCCCCGGCCCCACTGGGAGCTGGCTTCCAACAGGGGTCCTGGCAAGGGCCCCGCAGCAACCAGCCTCCACAGGAGACAGTGAGATAGTCGCCACCCGACGCCCAGGTCTTGGTCCACTCTCATCCTGGGCCGGCTTCTCTGCTCACAGCATGGCCTGCACCTCACATCTGCCCGTGTCAGTCTCCTCAAACCTGCTTGGTTCTTTCCAAATTCCAACTCATGCTCTCCTGGGGGTGGCACGGGTGCAGACACTGGCACCCGCTGGCCTCTCTCCCTCCAAGAGCAATGGGTCAGAAAGCCCCGGGCAGCCCGTTGCTGACTCAGTGGTGGAATAACTCAACATGCATTGCTTCATGTCTGGTCCTTTGGTACAGTCAGCAGGGGTACTCCTGTCCACTCATGGGAATCTCTAGCAGCCAAGTGCAGCTCTGCTGGTGGCTCTGGGTGCCAACAGCCTCTGACCTTAGCATGCAGCTCTGGGCCTGGCACCTCTGCAGACACCAGTTAATGCTGGATGCCTTCCACACTGCCCACTGCCCATCTCTGTCCACTGCCGGTCACTGTCCACTGCTGGTCTCTGTTGGCTGCTGGTCTCCTGAGCTCCTCAGGGCTAACAGCCCCTAACATTTATAGCTGTTTTAAATTTTTAATTAGCATATGTTCATAATATATAATGACTGCTTTCACTGTGGGTGTTTAGTGCCTGTACAACCTGGCTTAATTTTTTTTACATTCCCTCCCTCATCTCTTGGTCACCTCCATTGCAGATCTATCTCCTTGTTTCCTTTTGTCCATCTTGTATTTTGCTCTTTAATTTACTTATGCTTCTGGTTTCTCATATAAGAGAAACAATATATTATTTAAGCTTGTGAGTTTAATTTATTTCAGGTAACATTATGGTTTCAGGTGCATCCATTTTCCCACAAATGGCTCAAATTTATCCTTTTTTATGGCAGAGTAGTTCTATTTTAGTTTTTTCAGGAATCTTCATACTGATTTCCATAGTAGTTTATAGCTCTTTTTTAAAAGCAACTGCTGTACACACCCTGCTCAGAATCCTGAGATTTATAAGACCTCCTGAGCCTACACAACCTGAGAAACAAGTGTGACCAGAATTAGGGGACCAGTGTGAGGACGCGCTTGAAGAGGACCCGACTTCAGGGCAGCAACCTACCCACCTAGACTAACCTGAGTGGGAGTGCGGCTTATATAGCCCCTGCAGGCCTATGATTGGTCCAAATTCAGGCATGCTGATTGGTTTAAACGCAAGATTTCTGGCCTGAGTGTGCTGATTGGTCTACCTTCAATTCTCCTGCTTGGCTTCAATTGGAGCCTGCAGCAGTCAGCGCAGACAGGTCTGCAGTGGGTGTGGGGCGGGCAGCTGTCATCAATTCTAAAGAGTGTGGGGACCAGACTGTTTGATTGACAGTTGTCTCATCTCCTCAAAAACTGGCAGAGTCTAGACCAGGGAGTCCCAGGTGAGAGGAGGCCAGGATGTTAGGAATGGGTCCAGATCCCTCCCGGGCTGCCACATTGGGTGGCTCCCTGCCCCTCCAGAGAGGAGCATCGAAGATGACAGCCGATTGTACCTCTCATCAGTGTGGCAGAGAGACCACACGGCTGCCCCGGGGGTGGGGGTGGACACTGAGGCACTTTGTGCCCGCCCATCCCTGGGAAACCAGGGGAGGGAGGTGACAGGGCACCGCCATACAGGAGGCCAGGCCTGTGCTCACTGTCACCCTCTGTCAGTGAGCACCTCGTGGCCACGTGGCCACCATAGCTCTACCACTCTGCTCAGGTCTTTATCCTGGTTTGGGTTGTTATGAATAGTGCTTCTTCTATGATTACTCTTGTTTGTGCCTTCTGGTAAAAATATTTACCCATTTCTGTTGAGTCTATACCTCGGAATCTAAATGATGCATGAAACATGAATGGTTCTGACAGACACTTTCCCAGAGTTTTGTGCCAATTTTCATGCCAACCGGCAGTGAGTCCCAGTCTCTTGACAGCCCTGTCAAAATGCGTGCTTTCCACTCCCGTTGTGTCATTCTGTGGGTGTCGCAGTATCTAATATTGGTTTTAATTTGCATTTCTCTACCTCAAATGTCTTTGGACTTTTTTGTGTATTTGTGGGCCATTTGGATTTCCTCTTTCCTGAAATGTCTATTTAAATCTTTTGCCCATTTTCCCATGGAGTAGCTGTCCTCTTCATAGTTTGCAGGTGTTTTATTACTCTATTCTGAATATAACTGCAAACATCTCTCAGTCTGTGCTGTGCTTCTCCGTTCTTTCAGTGATGTGTCTTGATGAGAGGGGATTTTCATATAGTTCAATTTATTATGTTAGTGCTTGCTATTTTTCTATTGTCCACTCAAGAAATATTTGCCTATTCTGACGTGATGACTGTGTTTTTCTCTAAAGTTTTTTTGTGTGGCCATTCACATTTACATCTGCCATTCATCTCAAATTGGTTTTAGTGTAGCTAAAGGTCAAAATACATTTTCCCCTTTGGACAGGATCTCTCTATGCAATTCAGGCTGGCCCCAAACTCAGAGCAATCCTCCTGCCTCAGTCTCCCAAGTGCTGGGATTGCAGGTGTGCCCACCAGGCCAGGCTGAACATGCACTGTGAAGAGTGTGATCACTCCCTGACCTAGTGACATAGTACGTTCGGGGGAAGGCAGCCTCTCCCTGCATAGCAAACCTAGCCGTGGTAGCTATCAAGCGTGCTCTGTGCCTGGCATCAGTCTCTTCCTGGGCCTCAGGCTCACCACAGAGGGGAACCTGCCCACCCTATGCCCACTGGCTTCAAGGCTTCTGCGGGAGCAGGTGTGGGGCCTGGCGGGGCAGGTCCTCCAGGTTTGTTCTTTGTCGTGTGGCTGTAACCTTATCAGTTGGTGGAAATACCTTAGATTTTGATGAGAATTAATCCGTTAGAGGTTATTTCCAGAACTGACATTAAAATGGTCAAGATATAGCCTTGTCTACTTACGACTTTGTTAATCTCTCCAAACTGCCCTGTGACTTCAATGCTAGTCTTGACACCTCTCTTCGCCCTCGTTCCTGGGTGCTACCATCTCTACTGCTGCTGTGAATAGCGGGTGTAAGAGCCTCTTTCCCCAGTTTTTGCCAGAATAGCTGAAATGCATTTGGCCACCTGTTAGATGTACTTGAAACTGGGGGCCGTGGCCAGATCTCATTGATTTGCCCTAAACAATAGTCATGGTATCCACAAGGAATAACAATTTGATTTCCTTTCCTATTTGTTCATTCGCTTTCCTTGCCTAAATGTATTTGCTAAAACTATATGTGTATGTGTATAGCCCTGATGGTTGGACCAGGGTCTTTGCACAGAGCTACACTCCCCAGCTCCCCTAGCCACCTCCACCCCTGCTTTTCACTTTGAGACAGGGTCTCACTAGATGGCTAAGTTGCCTAGGCTGGGCTGGCACTCGTGATCCTCCTGCCTTAACCTCCCAGAGAGCTGGGAGGATAGGTGTGTGACACCACACCTGACTCCAACTACACTATGGCAGTAGGATGAGTGAGAATAAATACTGCTGGAAAAAATCCTTGCCCCTTGCTTCTATCTAGTACCCACTGAATGCTTTTAGTTTGTCCTCACTGTTTTAAGGAAGATCTACTACATCTCCACCACCTGAGGGTTTGTACACAGAGGTACGGTTGGACTTTATCAAACCCTCATAATGTGCCTCTTTATGTTAGAGTTGGAATTGCATTGATTTTACATTCCTGAAACACTCTTTATAATTTCAAGACAGTATTATTTTTATGTATCCTGGGATTCAGTTTGCCAGGATTCTCCCACGTATGTTTGTGGAGAAATCAGTCTGCAGAGGGAACTGCCCCCTCCACCCACCCTGCCGATTAGTCCTGGTCAGAGCTCCTTCTTCCCGGGGCCTGGGGCATGTGCCAATGCACCTGAGACCTGAATTTCTTGGTGAAAAGCATTGTAATGCATTTTATTTAATAAATGCAAAGCTCTTTGTATTAAATATTATCTGTCAGTTTTGGTGCATTATGTTTCTTGGTGGGAGAAGGGACTTGCCCATTCAATCTAAATGGTCAACTTTATTAGCTTAGTTACTTATAATATCCTGATTATTTTGCTTGCACCTGTTTATTCCTTATTTTGTTTATTTGCATTTTTTTCTCCCTTTGCCCCCTTGCTCACTTTGGATAGAGATAGGAGATGTGATCAAAATATATACTGAATGTTAAAGCTTTTTAAAAATGCTACAGTGAAAGACACATTGCGTAATTCCCCCTCAAAAGCCTCCCCAACTTCAGACACACTTATTCCACCACTCTTGCCTCTTTCTTTCTTTCTTTCTCGCCTTCCTTCCTTCCTTCCTTCCTTCATTCTTTCCATCCTTCCTTCCTCTTTTTTGGAGACAGGGTCTGTCTGTGTAGCTCAGGCTGGCCTCAAACTCATACTGACAGTCCTGTCTTAGCCTCCAAGTGCTGGGATTCTAGGCATGGGCACCACACCCGGCACCCTTGCCACTTTCAGAGAAGTTCTAGAAGTTCCCTTGTGAGTATCTTTGTGAGATGTGATGAACATGTGGGGACTGCTACTGCCCAGGGCCTTACAGCAGAAAGCCTAGCCGTAGAGATGTGATGCTGTGTCCTTCCACCTTGTTCATCAGCTGCACCATGCGCGACTTCTGTCTTCCCCAAAGCCAAGGTGGTCACGAAAGGTGGATGTCTGGGATCCACTCAGGACTCTGAGGCAACCAAAGACAAGAACGGAGTCCAGGGCCGCTTCTGAGTGTGGCAAGAACGATGGGGTGTGTTCAAAGCCAAGAGGAGGGCTCGGAAGGATTTGTGGCAACAGGTCTTTTACGGTGATAAATATTTTTAAATGTAAACATTCACCCCGTTCTCTGATCACACTTCATCAATCTTTGTAAAGAACCAAATTTTGGCTTTATGGAACTCCCCTGCTGTGTGTTTTCTATTTCATTGATTTCTTGCCATCTCTTTATTTCTTCCTTCTGGGCTCTCACCAGGCTTGGTTTTCCAGTTTCTTGACACAGAAGGTTGGGTCATTGATTTTCAGCCTTTCTTCATTTTAAACAGATGCACGCTGGCCTATAAATTTTCCTCCAAGCACTGCTGTAACTGCACCCAGCCTGGATGTGTTGTGTTGTTAGCAGCCAGTTCTCCATCTCCTAATCTCCTCTGTGATTTCTCCTGTGATTTAGAGGCATGTGACATAATCTCCAAGCCGCTGGGCATGTTCTCAATGTGTTTAAATTTTGGAGTCCAGCCTAATCCCTGGATGAGCAGCTTCCACGTGGGACCACCAGGGCATGTGGAGGGCATGGCCTTGCTTTCCAGGGAAGCACAGCAGGGATGCAGGTCCCACACTGAGTTGTGGGCCGGCACCGTGGTGGTCTGTGTCACTTGTCGATTAGGTCAGCCAGTGTGTATCCACGAAACCAGGCCAGAGCCCGCCCTGCCAGGGGCTGGCGCTGCTTTTCTCCTGTACTCATGAGGTTACTGATGTGCGCTCAGGCCGAGTGTACCCCTGAAGCATGGGTCCTTCAGCACGCCTGACACCACCGCGGGCAGCGTCTCTCCCTAGCACCAGGCTGTCCGCACAGTCAGCGCTCTCTGGTCCCTATTTGCACACTGTCTCCCATCCCTCCAGACTGTTTTCTGTGGTGCATTGTACTGGAGCCCTGAGCCAGGCCTGTGTGGCCTGGGTCCCCTAGTGTGGGTTTGCGCTGTCCTCCCATTTCACTGGCTTCTCTTCCATTTCTGCCCGCTTCTCGCCTCAGCTCAGATGGCTGAGGCCCCTGGTGTGCTGCCCACTTCCTAATGTACTGGCCGAGTTCTCACCTGGCTGGATCCTGGAGTCAGTGCACCTTCTGGCTGCCTTGTGGCAGTTCGATGCTAGTGAGGCCTGGCCGCTTGCTGGGAACCAGTTGTCTCCCTTTGCTTCCCTGCCTTCTGCCTCACTCCTGTGCTGAATTTAAAGGTCACTGTGGGAAGGGTCAGCTCCCGCACTGTGACCCTTACACATGCATGGAGCTGATCTTCACTGAGGGATTTGCCCTGTGGTCGCCCCCTTCTCACTGACAGCTCCCCTTTTGTCTGCGATGATTTCCCTCTGTGCAGCTTTCTCTCTGGCTGACAGGGACCCCAGGTTGCCGTGGGTTTTTATTCCAGTTCTTGGGTATCCCAGTGCCTCCTGGTTTCCTTCCTTCAGGTCTAATGAGAACTCAGCTCTTCCTCTTAGCTTTTTAAAGGCAATGCTTCCTTCTCTGCCCCGTTTTCACAGCTTTGCTTTGTTCGGCAGTGCTGGGGGTAGAGCGCAGGCCTGGTGATCTGCCCCAGCCCAGAGCTTCCCTTGTTCTCGTTTTCTGCAGGTGCCTGGGTATGGGTTCCTGGGAGCTTTTCCTGCTTGCTCTGGCGGAGCCCTTCATTTTACAATACTCTTAGTCATTGCTTCTCCAGACCAGCCCCCACTCCTTTCTCCCTCTCTCCTTCCCGTGCTGCAGCAACATGGGTAAAAGTGCCCTGTCTCATCTTCCTTCCCCTGCTCCCCTCTGTATGCACTGCTTAATATTTTGCATTTGCCATCATTCCAGCCCTCACCCCACAGTTCTGTTATATCGCAAATGCTCCTAGTTTCACGTCTTACATTCAACTCTGGGTGCTTCCAGTTTGAAGCTGATTTTGTACCTGGTAAGACATGGTCTATTTCAGTCTTGCACTTCTGGATGCCCAGTCTTCCCAGCACCCTCATGGGAAAGGCTGTCCTTTCTCCAGCATGTGTTCTCACAGCCAGTGCCTGTGTCCAGTCAGTTGGCTGTGCATGTGTGGGTCAGCTTGAGGCACTCTGTTCTGTTCCACTGGGCTGCAGGTCTGTTTTTAAACCTGTAACACTCTGTGTGATTGTGGCAGCCACGTATATATTGAAGTCAGGTGGGGTGCTCTGTTCATTTTGCCCAGGATCACTGTGGTCCTTTGTGGTTGTTGGAGATGTGAGGGGTGTGTGTGTGTGTGTGTGTGTGTGTGTGTGTGTAGTGGACTGACTACTGGTCAGCTTGTGATGCACAGCTGAACTTAATAACAGTAGTAGTCTGGGCGTGGAGGATCTGCCTGAAGATTGCTACCAATAGCCATAAAAAGAGACCTGGGGAGGAAGATCTGGGCCTGTTAATTTTCTAGGAGAAGCTTGATGCAGATGGTTTTCCTGAGGTGAACTAGGCTATTCTCGTTGGAGGAGGAGCTCAGGACCTTGCTGTGGCTGGAAATGGCTGCTACTTTCATCAGGGGAGCTCTGACCTTCACTATGAGCATCACTTCTTGGCTCCAATTTGGATCCCTCAGCTTGGTGGCACAGATCCTTCATCTCATAAGCATAGATTTTCTGGCTTCCACCACTGGCCTTTGGGTGTTCCGGGTGCAGATGCTCAATACGGACAAGTGTGAGACATTACCGTGGGCTCTAGGCCCCTGGACTGGAGGAGGACATTGCCTTGGACTCTAAGCCTTTAGCTGGACTTGTGAGGGAAACTTCTGGGATCCAGGCCCTCAGTTGAATGCTTTGGACTTCTAGTGTGCTTAATTTCTTGCACTCCTTTGCATTTGACTATGTGTCCTGTATTTAATGTATTCCCTTGTCCAATCCTGCTGACTACAACAATGTGTGTCTCCATTGGGGTTTTAGGCTTGCCCTTTCTAGTTCTGCAAAGACTGTCCTAGGAATTCGGTAAAGTGCGTTGGGTCTGAAGATTGCTTCGCAATTGTTATGAGCATTTGTAACAGTTTTGAATCTTCTGATCCATGAACGGGACATATTTCTGTTTTTTGTATCCTTTTCAATTTCTTTCATCTAATAGTTTTCATTATAGAGATCTCTATAATTTAAATTTATTCCTAAGTGTGTCATCATTCTTAAATGGATTTAATTTCTTGGTACCTTTTTGAGATCATTCACTGTTGACATAGAATTGCTGCTGATTTTTGTATGTTGAGTTTGTGCCCTGAGGCTTTGCCACATCTGCTTATTAATCCTAGCAGTTTTGCTTGGTGTCCTTGGCTTCCTATATGTGTGATCACGTCTCTTGCCAACGGTGGTGTTCTGCCTTCCTGGCTTCCTTCCCCTGCCTCACTGCTCTGACTGAGAGTGGTGGTCCTCCTCCTTCTCCAGGTCTAAGTGAGATCACAGCCTTGTCTGTGCAGTATGGCATTCACTGCTGGCTTGCTGCACTAGCCTTTGTCTTGTTGAGGGGTTTTCCTCCTACACATGTGTTCAGAGTTTTTATTGTAGAAGGACGTTAAATTCTGTCATGTGCTTTTTCTGTATCTGTTGAGATGATCAAATAATTTTTGTTCTCCTTTTTGTTGATATAACACATTTGTTGATTTATAAATATTAAAGCATCCTTGTCTAAAACTATGAAACTATTAGAAGAAAACAGGAGGAGGCCAGGCATAGTGGTGCACAGCTATAATCTCACTACTCTGGGAGACTGAGGCAGGAAGATTGCAAGTTCAAGCCCTGGCGGGGCAACTTAGCAACATAATGAGACCCTGTCTAAAAAGAAAGGCAGTGGGTAGGGAGAAGAAAGATGCTTTAGGACACTGAAAAGGGCAAGAATTTTTGGGATAAGACTTCCAAAGCACAGCAAACAGTAGCAAAAATAGACAGATGGAACTGCTTCAAGCTGAAAAGCTCCTGGGCTGCAAACGGAACAATCACCAGATGAAGAGGCAGCTGCAGAATGAGAGACAACATCCACCAATGGGACATCTGCCGAGGGGTTAATGTCCAAAATATATACACAAGTCAAGCTCCCCTAGGAGCAGAGAATTTAAACAAGCAATAGACTCAGACCCTTCTGAAAGAAGACACACAAACAGCCAATGTGCGCATGAAAATACACGCAGCATCACTAACCATCAGGAACACGCAAATCAGAAGCAGATCAAAACCAAATGGAGCTACTCCCTCACTCCTTCAGAGCGGCTGAACCCAAAGACAAGGGCAGCACTGCTGGCAGTGCAGCTATGGGAGACCAGCGCAGGGCTTGATCGTAGAGTGAGGTATAGAACAGCCACTGGGCCCCAAAGGAAACGAGCAGAGGTGTCCGAAAGACACGCGGCCAGAACCATTGCAGGGCACTCACAGTGGCCAGGGACAGGAGCCACCAGAGCTCACACAGCTGAGATGAACTTGCCCTGGGATGGGGACCCAATGGACACAGCTCAGCCCAAGGTGCAGGGGTCCTGTCCCCTGGGCAACCCGATGGGGCTGGAGGCCACTGTGTGGAGTGAGATGAGACAGGCCTAGGAGGTCACGCACTGAGCGTATGATTTCACTCAGGAAATGACGTGCAAGGTGACCTTGCAGGGGCTAGAGAGCGTTGTGTCACCAGAGGCTGGAGCAGGGCCGGCCCATGGCAGACAGCAAGGCTCCACACATCCTGGAAACACTGGAGAAAGGGTTTTGAAGGTTTCTGCCACAGAGAGTGACAGAAATATTTACTTGGACTTAAATATTGCATCATACATATATGCACTGGAGCGTAACAGGGTTTCCATGATGGTGCACAGTTTTCATATGTCAAAAATTAAATGCAAAAGCTTTTAATGTTCTTAAGTTCATCTACTGGTTTGCTTAATTTCAGACATTGTACTTTTCAGTTCTGGAATGTCTATTTAGTTCCTTCTAGAGGTTAAAGTTCTTTTCTTTCTCTCCCTCTCTCTCTGTTTCCCTCGGTCCCTCCTTTCTGTTTTTTCCCTTTTCTCCTTCATGTGTTGTCCCCATCTTTGCTCCTGCCCTCTTGCATATTTTCATCCTCACTGCTTGCATACCTCTCTCCTTGCCCCGATATTTAAGACCCCACCAATTCTGCTCTGAGTGCATTTCTGTCATGGTTTTCTAGCCTCGCCCCAGCCCTGTTCTCCCCATGTGAGCATTTGTGCTTATCGGTTGCTGGCACACCCTCTTGATGAGGAGTGTGGTGTGGTGTGTTGGGTGTACACAGTGCTGCCCCACAGAGAACGTTCTGCCCCTATGAGCAGAAACATAGCTGATCTTCCACACTGCATCCAGGCTGGGGACAGCGGTGTTTCTACGAGACCCCAGGGAGTGTGCAGCCCCCAGAGGACTGGGTTCTGCTCTGCTCACCAGCCTGGATGAGTTCTGGCTGTGCACTGCGCTAGGCCCTGGAAGTGGTGGCCACGCTCCTCCTGCTCCTTCTGGAGCCCAGCGCACTTGTGCCCAGCTTTGTACACACTGTGGGTGGCTGGTCCTCCACTCTCTGTCCCTGTCGCTGCTACTCTGGGGTCCTGAGGGCGTAGAACACTCACTCTGGGCCACTGTGAGTCACCGGGGCAGAGGGAAAGGAGGCCCAGTGGGACAGCTGGCCCCTAAGCAGGAGAGACATGGCCACTGCTGCTCACCATCATAGGTCAGTGCCGGCCACAGGGTTACAATGACAGAGCACAGTCGGGGACCCTGCCCCAGCCCCCAGGCGTCCCCACATCTGAACCTAAGGCACTGCAGGGCTGCTGAGCTGCTAGGTGAGTGACAACTCCTCTCTTTAAATTTTGCATTTCCCTAATAAATGAGGTCCAGGACTTTTCATTCACTCCAGAGTTCTGTGGGTTTGTGGAAAATAATCATACTTTGGACAGGCTGAGGTGAGACAGGGGGCACACGTGGAAGTTCTCCATGGTCAGCTCAGATCCACGCCTATGTGCTCTTGGTTCTGTGCCCTGGTGGGGCATGGGCAGCAGCACTGGGCAGCTCCCTTGTAGGCTCGCATCTTCCTCACAGCCTCATGTTTACTGTGTGCATATGTGGTGGTGCCGTGGGACAGGCCCTTGGGACCCTATGAGGGTTGTGTCCTGTTGGATTGATGTCATTGCTGCATTTTGTTGGCATTGACTTTGTTTCAAAGTCAGTACAAGCATCTCTTGTCTGAAGCGTGGACTCAGGCCTTGTTACTAGGAGTGACACAGCCCCGGCTCCAGCACCTCTGGCTGCTGTGTCTGACTCTTCCTCCTTTGTCTTCAGCCTCAGGGCATAACACACTCCAACCTTTTGCACCTGGAGGAAAAGCAGAATCCAAAAGCCCTTTCTGACCCCAGGGCCACCTACAGCATCACGAAACCCTCTTGCTTCCCTGGTGGCCTCAGGCTGGGTCCCAGGCTCTTTTTTTCTTGCCCTTCTGCACAGTGTCTCAAACCACTCACTGAGGGTCCTGCACTGCTGACACCTGCCCGCTGTCTCCCTGGCCCAAGCAGAGCCAGGCCTCACCCCTGCAGCACCATACCTTGGTGGCAGCAGTCCCCACCTTGAAGCCCCTCCCTGTGGTGACCCTGGGTGCCATCCCCAGCCACCACGGCTCTGCCACGGAGGGTTCCAGCTGGACCTGAAGCTCAGGTGTAGGGTGAGCCTGGGCCAGCGACTGCCTTCTTGCCCACCTCTTCCTGCTAGGTCCACTGGGGCATGGCTTATCTCCACCGAGCCATTGTGAGCACCTGTAAGCCCACCGAGGTCACTGGTGATGCACTAGTGCAGCCTGCAGAGGCAGGACAGACTGTCAGCACCCCTGGCTCACTCCTCAGTGACTGGGTCGCTCCGTGCCCCACGTTCTCCCCGGGTTCCTGCGGGGCTCAGACACCTGGGCCAGTGGTGACACCAGGGGACAAAGTCCCTCCACTGCAGCCACCCGCATGGTGCTCTGAGGTTGTCAGCGCCGGTTACCTTCAGACGGGGAGCTCTGGTGTGCTTCACCCTGGTTCCCCTCTGCTACAGGGAAACTGGGGCTGCTGTCCAGGGAGTCCTGAGGCTGGGCCCAGGCCCCAGGACAGTGGCGTCCTGCGGCCGTCCCAGCACCAAGTCCTGCCATGCCCCTCCTTGGCACCCCCTTGCAGGTCCATGACGGTTTCTTAGTGAGAACCAGAAGACAGCAATCCCTGGATGCACGAGTATTTTTGGATCCTCCTTCTCGCCATCACGCCCGAGTGACAGTTCCTTCTTTCTGCCCTGAGGATTCTGCAGCTGGGCTCACTCTGCCAGGTGAGGGGCAGGTGGGGTCCTCAAGCTGGGTCCCCACTGGGTGACAGCAAGGTTGGGGCTGACTCCTTGTCCCCCCCCAAGGGACTGGATGGCTGCTGTGCCCGGCCTTCGGTCATCAGACGCCACACCCCTCTTCAAGGCCATCACTGTGGCTGTGCTGGTGCTGTTTCCCCTTTCTGACCTTTCTCTTCCATCCCTTTTAGCTCTTTGTCCTTTCTGCTTTGTTTCCTCGCCTTTCCTGAGCCAGACCACAGCCCCCTCCCATCCAGGGCTGCCACCCCTTTCCCTGGAGTCAGGCAGGGGCATCCCAGCCTCCCAGGCCCTCCAGGTCAGTCCCAGGCCATAGCAAGCAGGGCCAAGGCAGACGGATCTGCAGGGACACACTCCTTGGAGCCTTGCAGGCTCTGCCCTCAGGCCCAGCACACAGCAATGCTGCACGGCCGGGTCTCCCTCCACCCCAGGGCCTCGGCACCTGCTGTTTGCTCCACCGAGAGCCCTCTGGCTTCTGGTCACTCTCTGAGGGCTGTCCAGGGCCTTCCAGCCCCGTCCTGCTGGCCCTCCCTTCTTGCCCCCTATACCTGCCCCCCAGGGTCTCTCTGCTCTGTGCTTCCTGGCCCCTTCCTCTCCTTTCCTCCCCCCGCAGGCCTCTCTCTGTTCTGAAACACACCAGATTCAGCTGCCCATGTTGGCTGCTGCACATGCAGGACCCAGGCAGTGCCCAGCAGGAAGCAGTACCCTAGTGGGTGCCCTGGTATTGGTGGAGAAACCAGTGCAGTGGGGTGAATGAAGACCCCACCTGGGCTCAGCCGCATGGACACAGACACTACTGGCCAGGGCCAGGGTGCTGAGGAGGTGGGCCAGGTAGGCACCCTCACCCCTGCCCTTCTCTGGACTGTGGGAGATGGGAGAGCCCTGGCCCTGCAGGCTGGCTGGGCCTTGCACCTCCCAAAACCCTGCTCAGAGAAGGAAGCCCATGGCTGACAGCCCTCAGCATGGTGCCTGGCCTCGCACAGTCGCTCACTCCTGTGAGAGGAGCCTGCCTGGGTGGAGAGGGCAAGGAGACAAAAGTCACCTCTGCCTGGAGCAGCGGTGGGGTCCAGACTCCCCATCAGGGACCATGCCCTCTCTGGGCAAGGCTGTCTCCTGGTGCCCCTTCTGCTGGGACGACTGACTTCCGGACCCTCTTCCAGCCCTGGCCCAGCCCTGCCTTTGTGCCTGATCCTCACTGACTGCCCCCCGCCAACATAATTTTGAAGCCACTGCTTCCAAGACATTACCTGGCTGCCTTTTCCAGCTCATTTCAGAGCTGATATTCACCTGCTTTCCTCTGCTCGGAGGAGATGCACTTTCAGACACACTTTGTCTCACAGGCAGTGACTTCATCACCATTTCAGCCCCTGACCAGCTCCTGGTATCAGCTTAGGAAACTGGGAGCCCGGCATTGCCACTCTGAGCTGCCAGTGCCAGTTTCCTGGAGTCCTGCAGGGCCATCTGCCAGCCCCATCTCCCCAGGTCCCTTCCTGCCTCAGTTAGGCAAGGGGAAATGTGTGGGCTGGGGTACAGCTATGGCCGGGGGTGGGGGGCCGTGTGCCTCAGCCCCTCACAGCCCAGTGAGGGAGGCAGGCTGGGTGTCTCTGTCACAGGCACCCAGCACAGGAGCCCGGCCCAGCCCCACCATGCTGACGCTCCATCAGCCTGAAGAGAGCTGGGCTGGGAAGGCACAGAGGCAGCATCAGCCTGCAAGGCACCGAGGCCGGGGGTGGCACAGTGAGCCCCACGTCCCATGTACCAGGGTCTCACTGCCGACTCTGGAGCCTCTCCACACACTCACTGTCATTCTCACTCACACTAACCTCCAGGAGGAGTGGATCTGTGGCTCAACAGGGACTTGCACCCACATGACAGCCTGGAGCCCCGAGGTCACACTGAAATTTGAGGCTGGCCGCAGCTCCTGGTCTGAGCCCCCACTTTGTGTGTCAAAGGGTCAATGCCCAAAAGCCCAGGGACTGCTGACAGGACCCCAAAGTGGTCACCCCCAGGTGCAGGCTGGAGCCATGCCCAGCATCCTCGGGACCCTCTGGTAGCTGAGGCAGGAGGTACTCAAGGTGCCAGGCTGCCGAGGTCACAGCTGGAGGGCCTAGGAGCCAATTCAACCCTGCATGACCCTATTCATCCTTGGGTCTTCCCTCCGAGGGCTCTCTCATCCCAACTGTGGAGCCAGACTGTGGGGCTCTCAGGTCCTTGACAGGGTATCCACCTGGCGTCTTCTGGAGGCACAGAGGGTGTTCAGGGCTCCTTGTTCCCCTCTCACCTCCAAGGCTGAGCCTGTGGCAATGGGGGATGCGGCCAGTGGAGTCCCGCATTTCTCACAGAACAAGGCCTGGCCGAGACAGCCAGGCCAGCCATGCCCATGCCTGGATTGTGCTGGAAGCTGAGTGCCAGTGCCAAGGCCCAAGGAGCCTGGAGACGCATCGAAGGCTGTGAGCTGTTTATGGCCAAGCTCAGATTCAGCCCTCTGCGGCTCGGCAGGGCTGGGAAGCTGGGACTGGCCAGGACCACCTGAACCCCACTGGCCCTCAGAGCCCCACCCCTGCCCACCACCCTCCCACTCTCTTGCTCCCAAGCTGATGCTCCCCGAGGGCTGGAAACGGCAGGGCAAGAGCAGGGTCAGGGCCATGTCTGGTCCCAACTCAGGTCCCCTGGCCTGGCCTGGGGCCCTTTCACCCTCCACCGGTGAGCTGGGCTCCCCCAGACACCCAGAGCTGCCTCCCAAGCTAGGCCTGTCCAGTCCCCAGGAGCGGGTACAGGAGGGATTCCCGGGAGCTTGCTGTGGAAAGTGCCCCTGTCCAGCAGTGCAGTGCCTGAGCCCCCATCCTGTGTCCCCAGCACACAGAGGTCCCATGAACAGACTGCACAACTGGCCACCTTCATCCTGTGTCTCCCTGCTGCTGCCCTGAAGCCCAGACTGGGGGGGGGCGTGGTCAGCTGCCTCTTCACCCTCACCAAGGCAAGGATGGATCACTGACCAGGTCACCAGGCCTCCAGGGAGGCGGTGGGAGCCCACTTACCAGCTCCAGAGCTGAGAACGTGGCTCAGAATTTGAAGCTGGCACCCACCTGCAGTGGGACCTGCTGTGCGTAGCTGGCCCACGAAGGTAAGGCTTCCTGCTGGCCCTGGACGCAGGGCTCCCTCCTGTGTATGGCCGAGGCCCCAGGTACCCCACCACATAAGGGGCACCACTTAGCTCCTGTTCTCAGAAGGGGGATGATGTGCCACCCAGTGGGCAGGCAGCTCCTCCCCATTTAATTAATGCCCAGGCTGTCCTCACCTCTCCAGGAGGGGTCTTGAGAGCGATTCCATAAAACCAGCAGGCCGTGACTCCTCAAAAGCAAAGCCGCCACAACTGTCTCTGGAGCGTGGTGGCAGCAGGCAGTCAGCTGCTGGAGCAGATGTTTCAGCCAGACGGGGACAACCACCCACCAGGTAGACGTTGCACCGTGGCTACTGTGTGCTGCCCTGTCCAGGAAATTAGGCTTCATTATCTCAAAGTCACCTGCAGCTGGCCTTTTGGCTTCTCCAGGCAGTTTCCTGGGCTCTGCTGATGTCAGTGTGAGCTGGGGGCCCCTCCCAGCCATGCCGCAGTGGACGGTGCCCCCCTGATCTTACGCTCCCCACAATTATTCCCTCCTGGGAATGAGGAGATGGAGCTGCGTGGGATCCACTAGTCTTGAAATGAAGAATCCTGACACAGTCTCCTTTGACTCCGATGTCCAGGCTTTCAGGACCTCAGAAAGGAGACCAGGGTCACAGCTCCCAGGGCCCACCACACCTGGAGTCCTCCCTCACCTGGACAGCAGGGAGGTGACTGCTCAGCTGCACTGTGAGGACGTCCTGTCACCCCCACCAGAGAGAAGGTTCTGGGCCACGAGGGCCTGCACAGGTCTGGGCTCCACTCTGGCCCTGTCATGCCACCAGCAGGCCTGGCGCCATGGGGCTGCAGGCCAGTGCTGCCTCTGGCTCCTGCAGGCCAGAGTCGAGTGTCCCCAAGACCTCCACTGGGCCTCATCACCTGAGGCTGTGTTCATAATGACCCAGAAGAATACAGGTCTGGGGCCATGAGGCACCACAGCAGCCAATGTTGTCCTTAATGTCTCTGCCCCAGGACCTGATTTAGAGACCACCGTTGCCCTGGACATGGGCAGGGCCTGCACCAGGATCTTCCTGCCCAGGCTCTCAGTCCACCTCCAGAGCTGTTAGAGAGGCAAAGTCCTGTGGCTCTGAGCCACCACATCCAGGCCAAGTTTGTTAGGGAACCCACCCGCCCTCCTCCCAGTGACCATCCTCCCAGGAGGACATCACAGACCCTGTGGTGGATGGGGCGGAGCCACGCCCTGCAGCTGACAGAGCCCATCAGCCACAGCAGATGTCAGGAGGCTTGGTGGGAGGAGCATTCTGTGTCCCCAAGAGCCAGCCTCATGAGTGGAAGGGTTGGGCCATGGGCTGCTGTGCTATGGCTGCTGGGTGTTTGTCCCCATGACAGGAGAGTGACTGAGAAGAGCTGGGCCAGGCTGCATCCCCACTCCTGGGCTGGGCCCTCCAGACAGGCAGCCTCTTCATGAGGCCAAGCATCTGGCTGGCCAGTGGGACAGAGGGACACAGAGTCCAACCCTCGCTGGGCCTCAGGTCCCCTTGCACAGTGTGGCTAACACTGCTGTGGGTCCATAGAAGCAACTGCCCCTTCCAGGACAGGACCGTGTCTCGGCTGTGGTCAGGCATGAGGAGCTAGGCACTGGGCATTCACATGTGAGCCAGGGCCCCCACAGCTGACATGGCCTAGTGCCAGGATGCTGCAAGCCCCGGTTGGCACTAATTTATTGCATATTGTTTAGGGAAAGTCAGTTTAATTAAAATCTAAATGAAGCTCCCAGGAGGCCACTCCCATGGGCTGGTGGGATGTGGGGGTGTCTCACGGCACTAGGGGCTTTCATGTTTTTGTCATCACGAAGCCCCGAGATAATAAAATTTATTCATAGAATTCACACTCCAGTGGTGTAAATAAATGCAGGGCTGAGGTGCCGATTGTCATGCAGAACCCCCAGCCGGGCCCAGTGGTAGAGCAGGGGATAGAGCTCTGCTCACAGTAAATCAAAGCATATGGAGGTGGTCAGGTGCAGGTGCCACCACGGCTATCGATTCAGATGACTACAAGGCACTGTCTGTGGGGCCATTTGTCTTGGCTTGTTTGGGGGAGGCGACACCATGGTGGAGAAGCATAAAAGCTCCTGCTGGCACACTGGCCTATGCCAGGGCTGGAGAAAGCCCACAGACACCTTGCTGTGCACCCCTGGCTAAGCCCAGGTACTATGGGGCCTCAGTTTCCCCATGTCAGGAGGTGCCAGCCATCTCACACATAGCTCTCTGCTCCCTACAATATCTGCTGGGCTGAAGTGCTCAGGGCACGGGCGCTGGCAGTGGTTCCCAACCCCCTATGCACCCAACCATCTGCCTGGAGCTGACCAGCAACTCCTGCCACCACAAAGTGGCCGTCCAGGCAAGGCTGTGGGAGGGGCAGCTGGCTTGGCCACTGGACAGGAGCCTCAGCACCAGCAGATGAACACAGGAATGTCAGACAGGACACAGCCGGGGCTACCCAGAGCAGGGGCAGCCAGGGTTGCTTTGGAGCCAGGCGGCAGGTACAGCCCTTCCCCTGTCTCCAGCCACACAGCCCTCCCAGGCAGCTAGTTCCCGGCTTGCCTCTCTGTTCTCCGGAAGTCAGGAAGGCTGGACTCCTATCACGTGGCCAGGAGGTCTTGGCACTGATGTGCATTGGAGCCCAGCAGTGGTTGCTTTTTCACAGGGGCCTCACCCCAGCCCCAGGTTCCCGGGGGGAGCCAGGGAGGTGCCCGGGGACATGGACAGGTGAGTGACTCGGAAGATGCAGGGTGGACTGGGGTCCGCCATTGCTCCCTGTGGCTGAGGCTGAGGCTGGGGCTTGGCTGCTGGAAAGCAGATTTGCCCTTGGAGAAACATCTTGAGGTAGGCAGCAGCACCTGCTCCTCCAGGGCCCTGCACAAGTGGCCACTGCCAGGGTCCCACTGTCACCCTGCATGGAGTAGCCGGTAAACACAGTCACATTTTCTTTGGTCTCTCTGGCATTACAATAAATAATTGAAACTACACCATGTGTGTCAGAGCCAGTGACCCTCTTGCAGAAGGAACTGATTCTCCACAGGCAGAGCGAGCTCTTTCTCCCCGTGTCTCCATCAACAAGGACCCACTGAGGACCAGGCAGACCTGGCAGCAAGCATGGCCCACATGCAGGGTCCCTGCCCTGCCCGGAAGCCAGGTCTGCACCTTTGCATCTGTTCCCCGTGGCCAGCCAGGCCCAGTCCTTCCCACCTCTCCTTCTGGGGACCAAGCTCAGTACGTCCAGGCCAGGGCTGCCAGGTGACCATGTGCACTCTGGACAGGCAAGGCTCAGGCAGTGGCCCCAGAGCACAGCTTCCTGCAGATGCCAGTACAGCACCGGCCGGGAGGGGGAAGGGCAGGGGCTCAGGGCCAGGCCCAGGGGCTGCATCCTTCACTGGCGCCCTGTGGGCTAAGGCCCATTTGCCGCTGCTGGCACTGCAGGGCAAACCTGGGCTGGGTGGCTGTCGCGGAGGGCGAGGTGGCGCATGTCCTTACACGCTGATTTATGTTTACAGCCCGCCAGGTGCTCCGCTCCCGCCTCAAGTACATGCGCCGATTTTTTATGCAAGATTGAACAATTTAACGGCCTGAACAAGTCGGATGACAAGACTTTAATTGCTATTTTTCTCCCTCCATCCCTCAAGAGAGCTATATCCAGACATTTAGAGAGGTATTTCATAAAATAGGAAGAAAAGCAATTCAGGAAGTTCGGTGTAAATCTGCCTTCTGGGCTCCGTGTGACAGCAGTGCCCTGGGCGGGAGACGCGCATGGTGTGGGACTTGAGGCACCACTCCCACTCCGATGGCTACAGCCAGAGAGGAAGTCTGGCAGGAACCCGGGCCAGAATCCAGGACAGTGGACTCCAATCCTGACCCTCAGACGCTGTCTCCAAGGAGCCAGGAAACTTCTCCCCGTGCTCGCGGGTTACATACACTCGTCCTTCCTTCCTGCCTCCTCCCTTCCTTCATCACACATTGACCCATGCTGCATGAGGTCCTCCGGGTGACCACTGCGTGTCATGCCATGGGCTGGCCCCATGGACACATGGCCTGGTCAGGCAGGGGCTGGGGCAGAAGGGTAGGAGGAGCGCTCAGAGGTCCTTTTGTGGCTGATTCTGGCCACAGAGCCTGGGCTGCGCCTGTGGACTCAGAGCAGCCGGATCAATACCACCGAGAGCCTGCAGTGTGGGGACGGAGCCTGCTGGAGTGTCTGTCTGGGAGATGCATAAATTCATGTATGGAGTGGAGGAGGGGATAATAGTGACAGTAATTTGTTAGCGAGGATCCCTTGGCTTCCGGCAGGGGTGATGAACAGCTCCTCAGGACAGCAGGAAGCATGCCCAGGGACCAGAGGGAAATCAAGCTTTTCCCTAGAACCTGTGGTCCCTCGAAATTCCAGAAACTGCCTGGGCTGTGTGTTGTTCATTCACAATGTGCTCAAAGGACTCTGAAGGTTAGAATCTTCCTTTTAAGAACTACTCAGGGTGGTGCATTCCCCCAAGAGCCTGGCTGACATCTCTCATTAGCGCCTCCCTTGCTGGGAGAGGAGAGCCCAGCATGGCCCAGTTGACCTTTGTCCTCCCAGACAGGGGCTAGCTGCACACGCCCATCTTTGTCCTAGTGCTGTGAGGGGAGGGAGCTGGTGGAAGGGACCAAGCGTTTGTACAAAGGGGAAACTGAGTCTGGAGTGGGCCAGGGACCTTAGAGCCCTTCACCTGCCCAGCCTGGGAGTCTGCAGCATCCTGTGGGTGGCACCTGCCCACGTCCAGCCTGCAGCATCAGCAGGGATAAGTGCAGAGAGGGGACTGCAGGGAGCCCAGTAGGGCACACACACATGAATGTGTAAGTGCATACGCACACAACATGCAGGTATACACTTGTGCGCACAGGTGGGACACAGTACACACCAGCACATGTGTGTGCTCGTGCGCACACCCCAGGCAGCCGTCCAAGTCCCAAGTCCACACTGGGAGGAGACCTGGAGGGGCAGATGCCTGAGGCCGGGGGAACCTCCTCACAGGTCACCATGGAAGCCAGAGCCCTATGCCTGTGCCCCTCTGGCTAATCCCAGCTCCTTGGCCCCATTGAGGCTAGGGGCAGGCTGGCAATGTAGATGAAAGGCCTGAGCGGGGATCCTGCACTCAGCAAAGGAAACTGGAATCAAATCACTTCCCAGGCTGGGGAACTTTCCGTGCTAATTAAATAGCCGGGCTCCTGGGCCTGCTATCAAAGATGGTTCCGGTGGAGGAAGCAGCTGCTGCCCTTGGAAGGGGAGGATGCTGTTCCCTTTGATGCAGCCAGGGTGGCAGGCACTCATCTTGTCTAATTAGGGCCAGCCGGTGCCTCCTGTCCTGAGGCACAAATCCATATTCACAGGCTGGGCAGGGCCGAGCCACAATCCTCCCCCGACCCCGCATCAGTTGACTGCCATACCTTCCCTCTCCTCCACTGTGAAGTCTGGGATGCTCCGGGTTGAAGGACAGAGACTGCAGGGCCCTGGGGACCAGAGGGGGCTGCAGAACCGGAAGGGGCAGGTGGCTGCACACATGTTATAGAGGTCTCTGGTCACAGCAGGCAGTGACGCAAAGGGATACAGGTGTACAGGTGCAGAGAAGACTCTCTGAGGCCACTGTGCCAAAGCCTGACCTAGGTCTCGGCAGCTACAGCCACCCCAGTGCCCAGGATCCTGCCACGAGGGACCACAGTGGGGACAGAAGAGTGGCAGAGGTGCTCAGGCCTGGGAGCCATGGCAACCCAGGGTCTACACACGCCTCCCTCCCTCCAAGAGACAGGGAACGCGGGAGCTGCAGAGGGCCATCCCCAGAGCCAGGCTCCAGCAGCCTCGCCCAGACTCTCAGAGGTGCAGGACAGTGCATTGGGCCAACGAGGATGCCCAGCTGAACATGGGCCCCAGCATGCAAGGGCAGCACCCGCTTCCTGGAGCCTTCCGCTGAGACTGCAAGAGACAGATCGATCCCACCCACTGGCACAAGTGCTGACGTTGCCCCAGGCAGAAGCTCAGCACCACCATCCAGGAGATTGTTTTCTTTAACTGCTACTTCACAGGCTGCTTTCTTTTTGGGGAACACAACTTCAAGTTTCTGTTCAGGATCTGTTAACTCCCTTCAGTACTTCCCATAGTGCATTTCTTTGGGTTGGTCATAACGTCTTTGTTTTCTTTAGTTTGAAAATTTTATTTTGAGACAGGGCCTCACTAAGTCACTGAGTTACCTAGGCTGGGCTTGAACTTGCAACCCTCCAGCCTCAGCACAGAAAAAGCTGAGATTTACAGGCATGCACCACCAGTCAGCCCCTGGCTTCACTTACCCAGCACTATGCCTGGGAGCTTCTATTGCCTATTGTACATAGTAGTGGTTGTTCCTATTCGTTGCTATTTTTTGAGATACCAGGGATCAAACTTGCGCCCTTGTGCTTACGAGGCAGGCAGCAGAATCACTGAGCCAAATCCCTGGGGCCCGTTCATTGCTTATCCATGAGCACTGTATGCCGCAGCCTGGCTGCATGGCGGGCACCTGCCCGTAGTTGCTGGTGTCCAGCTGTTGGACAGAGCTCTCAGCATTTTCATGCTGTGAGGAACAATGCATCTGCGCATTCACTGTGTCTGTGCCTGAAGGTGGAAAGGCAGGGCTACAGGTGCTCATTCAGCTTTGATCAAAGCCGCCAAACTCCACAGGCGAGGGCCTCGATTCGCCACCTGGCTTCTCACTGGCACTTAGCACATCCTCTTTTTCTGTTCCTCTGCTCACCGCAGAGACAATCTCTCACAGAGACTGTCTCATGCTGCTGTCACAGTTTTTGTCTTCCTGGTAACAAGACATTTAGCATTTCATCTTCCATGTATCTAGAGGGCATTTGGAGATCCCAGTCCATGAAACGCCAGCTCAAATATTTGCCTATCTTTCTATCCACTTGTCTCCCTTCCCTGGTTTTTGAAAAATTAATGTGTTCTCTTTTTTAATGTGGATGTGAGTCTTTGTTAGATACGAGTCTCAGAAGCACCACCTCGCAGCGCGGCTTCCGCTCCCCCAATGGCCGCTCGGTGGAGAGTCCTGATGGGCATGTGGCCCAGGGTCCGATTTTGTGCCCTGCAGAGGGTGCTGTGATGTCCTGTTTAAATGGGTTTTAATTTTGAACCCCCGCAGTGAGGAGATTCTGAGTTGCATTGCACTTTCTCTTCATTTCAGCAGCAACTTGACAGGCAGGCCCTTTATCTCCCCTGTAAATCATTGATAAGAGTATTAGATGATACAAGACTGATGTCAGTCCCCCCGGGCTGCCGCAGACCTCCCCGCAGGGTGACACCAGCCCATTAGCCATCTCCCCTTGTCTATAATTATATACAACAAGCACAATTCACTTAACAGATCGTCTGGGTTGTATTTCCCATTTCATCCTCAAGAATAACACGGCAGGCTTTGCGAATGGCTGCTAAAATCATGATCACAGGTCCCCGTCTGCCAGGCTAAGGACCATGACAAGAAGAGACAATGCGGTTAGTCTCACATCACCGGCTCCACAAGCGCTGTTCTCTGGAATGATGCTTGTGCTACCCAGGGCTGATATTTTAAGAAATCGGCAGGGACCCTTCAAATCAGGCAGCCCCCACTGTGTGGGAGGGGGGTTGCCTAGCAACTGCTTCTTATAAGTGAGGTCGTCCCAGGCCCAGAGTCTGGTACCCAGGCTCCATGGAGGGGAGGTGGCTGTGAGGGGAGGCTGGGATGGAGGTCCCAAACCCAGGCCATGGGTGGGGAGGATTCCTGGAGGCCTACTGGGTTCCAGGTTGGGTGACACCAGCCCGGGCAAAGGAAAAGGTACGCGGCTTGGGGCAAGGCCTGGAGATGCCCAGAATGGGAAGTGGAGTGGGCCTAGCACAGTGGGATGCCTGCCTTCAGGCCTGATTCCAAGCAGCTGGGGAGTGCCGCAGGATGTTCACAGCCCAGAGAAGGATGTGGGGCCTAAGTCTCATCTCACATAACACACAGTGACCACAAGTCAAAGGCAGGTCACTAACATGGAGAGAAAAGTGCACTGGGTGGTCAGGTGGCCTCACCTCCCCACCCGCCCTGGCCAGCCAGGCCCTCAATTCCTGTGCCCTGCCAGCCCCTTCACCAGGACGACTAACCCACCACCACCAAGGCCAACTTGGCATCACACAGTCCCAGCCAAGGCTCTACCTTCCCATGGTCCTAGACCCTCAGAGTACCTGGTTAGTGGCCTCTGGCCTGGACCCCCTCTGCTTGGCATCTGCTCCTGCATCCCATGTCTCCCCATATTGTGGGTCCCATAGGAGAGAGGTCACAGCTCTCAGGTGCTGAGCAGGTGCCCACCTAAGGAGGGCCAAGCATATGACTATGTCTACCCTGGTCCTCCTTGGATATGTGCCCAGAAGCCAAGGCTCCTGGGATGGGCTGGCCCATGGGCTCACACCTGCAGGAGCCCCAGGCCCTCCTTGTTGTGTCCCCCAAGGGGGACTGAACTCAGGGCCTTCAGAATGAGCTACATCCTAGCCTTTTGAGACAGAGTCTGTTAAGTCCCTAAGTTGTCCAGGCCGGGCTCAACCTTGCTGTCGTCCTGCCTCAGCCTCTCAGAGTACTGGGGTTTCAGGAGTCCCCAACCCTACCTGGCTTCTCATGACCCCTAGAGGTGTCCTGTCCAGATCCCTGCATCTGTGGGTCTGGGGCCTCATGTGGTGAAGGGGATGTTGGGGTGTGACTGAAGACCCTGAGATTGGAGATGACCTGGGCTCTCAGGGCCCTAACGTATCCCAGGTGTCCTGAGGAGGGGGAGCCAGGAGAAGCAGGGAGGGTGGGGGGACAGAGGCCATTGGAGAGCAGTCACAGCCACTGCTTTGAAGACAGGGAGAGCAGGAGTATGGCGCTCAAAGCTGAGGAGGTGCAGGCGGTGACTCCCTGAGCTCCCAAGGGGACTGGTCCTGCTGACACTGACCAGGGCCGGGGGCCATGTTGGGGTCCTGCCCTCCAGCCCAGCAAGGCTGCTGAAGCACAAACTTGGGGTAATTTGTCACCACAGCAACAAACATCTCAGGGCCCAGGCCTGGCCACCTGTCCCCCACTGGGACCCTCTGCAAGTCATGCCAGGGTCCCATCTTGGTTACGTCTTCCTGGCATCACCTGGGGTAGCAGCTGCACCCCTGCTTGAGGACAGCAGAGGACCCCACCCTGCCCCTGGGGTGCTGGGGCTCAGGGGAGGGGGACATCAGGGCTGGGGAGCCCCCTCCTCCCCAGGCGCTGCCCAGGAAAAGCTGTTCCTGGTCCCCAACCTGCCTCCCAGAGGGCGGGTGGCCACCTGCAGCTTCCCCACAGGGCTGCTTCGCACGTGGCCTTAATTGACAGCAGTAAAACAAACATTTGCTTTGGTGATCCACGCTGAGTGAGACGCGCAGCAGTACTTTAATTAAGCCTGTGACTGATGAATCTCAATAAAGCAGCTGTTTGGCAGCGCGCAGGTAGATAAATAACATCAGGTGGCGCCCACAGCTCAAAGCTGCCCGGCATACATGTGGCTGGGGCCTCAGTGGGGAGGCCCTGGGTGATGAGGAGCAGGGCCCAGGGAGGAGGCCGAGGCGGAGTGGCCAGGCCATGGCCCGGGAGAGGGAGGCTGTGCACAGGCTTGGAGTGTCCAGATCAGGGCCACCTGTGTCCCACAGTGATGTGCCCTCAGGCAATGCCCGTGCCAACTGGGCTGCACATGTGTGAGCAGGGGACAGCAGCCCAGAATGCCCAGGAGCTCAGGAATGGTGCAGAGGTTGCTCTAGGGGTGCAGGTGTACACAGGTCCTGCTGGGTCAGTGTGAGCTGAAGGCCCCACTCTCCCCTGGTCTGTACACACAGGGGTGTGGCTGAGTGCAGTGGGAGTCACAATGGCCGCCTGCAGGCAGCCTCAGGGGACGCAGGGCAGGAGTGCCTGCCAGGCATGGTACAGCCAAGGGCAGAGCTACAGCAGGGGACATCAAGTTTTTCACCTCTCCAGGGACAGGGAGGCCATTGGGGGCATGCTCGAGCCTGTCCTGCCCTGCTGTCTGTGGTCCATGCCCACCCCTTCTCTGAGAAAGACACACCAGGCCACTCTGTAATCTAGCTTGGATCCAGCCAGAGAAGAACACTTAAGAAAGAACTATATAAGGAGAAGCCACCCCAACCCCTTATTCTTGCCTAATTCAGATCCTCTTGTGTGAGAATGTGATGCTGGAGCTGTGGCAGCTATTTCATGACCATGGGGTAATGAGCCAGAGAACAAATGGCCAACATTTGAGCATGGGTGAGGGAGAGGAAAGGATCCTAGGTCCTTATTAACATCATTATCTCTTTCCCAATGCTGGTGCCACTCAAAACATTTTTTTCATGAGTACCTTAGTTTCTTATGGCTTTCTTTATAAGAAAGAGAGACCACCACAAATTTGATAAACAATAGAAATGTGTTCTCTGGCAGGTCTTGGGTTCTGAAATCCAAAACAGGTCTCACTAGGCTAAGACTAAGGTGTCGGTGGTTGAGTGGCCTCCAGAGGCTCAGGACAGACTCCTTTCTGTCTCTTCCTGTCTGGCGAGGCCAGAACACCTTGGCTGGTGGTCCCATCACCCCAGGCTCTGCCTCCAGTTCTTGTCCTTTCTTTTTGGTGCCCTGGCTAGATCTTCATCCCCTCCTCTGATAAAAACACATGGTCATCTGGTCTCAGGCTGCTTACTTGATCACAGGCACATGAGATCATGGTCTCCCCTCCCTCATGAGCTCACACTTGCAGAGCCAAGGTCCTGGATGAAAATCTCCCATTTTCTGCATACCTATGTGACCATTACCCCCACTCCTTTGATGTCTTAGTTACTTTCTCATCACACAATAGCCCACACCCACAACTCCAAAGAAAAGAAGTATTTTCTGGCTCACAGTTCGTAGAGGTTTCAGTCATAGTAAGCTGCCTCCAAGGCAGGGCTGCAGGGCTGAGGAGAAACAGTCCATGGCAGGGTAGGCAGGAATCAGAGAGGGGTCAAGGGAGGAGGAGGGAGACAGAGCCTCCTGGGCCACACCCTGCCAGTGCCTCCACTGATAAGTATCAGCCCCCTGATCCAGTCACTCCCAAAACCCCACCTATGGGTCTGAGGCTTTGGGTGATATCGAGATATAAACCCTAATCCTTGGTACCATAGGGGATGGGATCCAGGATTCCAAATGGTGTCCTGCTTGAGCCCCTTCTGTGAAATGGTGTAGTGTCTGTGAACAACCTGTACACACCTCCTTCATGGTGTAAATCACCACCAGAGCCTGTGTAACACACATACAAGGTGAATGGTGTATAGACAGTGTAACTGTGTCAACTGGAGAACATTGACAAGGAAGAGTCCACACATATTTGGCACAGACCATTTCTCTTTCCAAATGTTTCCAGTCCTTCGTTGGCTGCACCCGTAAGTGCTGCTGCCTCCACCCCCAGGTAATCTGGCACCCTGCCCTTCATGACTTTGGAGCCCCAAATCTGTACTCAGGGCACACAGGTCCCCCATGAACCAAGGAAAGAGCAAGGGAAACGCAGACAGTTCTGGCAGGAGTGACGTCTGTGACAGGGAGAGCGGGACCAGCACACTCCCAGACCCCATGGATGGAGGGTGCCTGATGGGCTGTGCAGGCCACATTTCAGGGAGCTCTGTAGCTCATGCCTCCACCCAAGTGTCTTCCTGGGGACCCCAAGGGGGTCTGAACTCCCTCCTCTCTCCTCAGCTGCATCACTCGCATGAGCACCTCCACCAATTAGCTCCCACCCTCTAACTGAGCAAATAATGAGCTGCCAGATTGGGTGGAAGTCCCATTAAGTACTCTGGTGGTTCCACATCCTAGTGTTTCCCCTCCTCTCAGAGGAGATCTGTCTTGCAGTCCTGGACCTTGTGCTTCTATCACAAGCCGCTTAACTCAAGGTTTTCCTTAACTTTGCTCACAGTGCAGACTGGGAGACCCCAGGGTCAGGAGAGGTTGGAGGCCGGGTCCACTCCAAACATCCCAGGCCTGCTGTGAACCCAGCAGCAGACTGCAGCTGTGATGGCAGCTAAATGGCAGGTGTCCCGGGTCGGGCTGGGAGCCCTTCATGGTTGGATGATGGCCATGGCAGTTGTGGCCCTAAGGCACCCAGTGACCTGGACACCCTTGGTTCTTGGGGTTCTGATTCCCTCCCTGGGGATGAGTGGGCATCCAAAGACAGCACACACAGATGTACATGCCCTCTCTCAGCTGTTATAATGAAAGCATGCAGGGCCCCATATGCATGCTTTCCCGTGGTCCTGGGTCTGAAGTTGAGGTGTCATGGGGATGCACCCCTGCGAAGGCCCAGGGGAGGATGCTTCACACCTCTCTCAGTGGCCAGTGGCCTCGGCATCCCTTGACCATGGCCTTAATTATCACAAGGCCTCCCCTCTCATCAGTACTTTCATCCCTGTGTACACGACCTCCTTTTGGGATATTTACCCTAATGACAGCCACAGAGTCTCATCCTGAGCTGGAACTGTGCAGCCAAGTTCTGTGGCTCAGTTCCATGACACAGTGGGTGGAGGACACTGAGCAAAGATCCTGGGCAGAAAGCACGGGCATGTGGTGGACAAATGGGTGACCAGCTGCTTCTGCAGAGAAGGATGGAGACTTCAGTGCCACAGACCTAGAGGGTGGGACACAGGGGCTCTGGGAAGGGAAGGACTTGCCATGTAGCCCTGCAGATTGAGGCAGGCAGAATGGGCTGCCCAGTGTCTGAGGAGGGGCTAGGGAGGTGAGGACCTGAGAGGGGAAGGACTTCTCATGTGGCTGGCTGAGGCGGGGCCCTGGGAGCATCAGGGAGAAGCCCACATCTTCCGACATCTGCTGAATCAGTGGGGCAGGCAGAGCACAGCAGGCTCAGTCCAGCCCTGAGAACAGACACACACATGCCTGGAGGACAGAGCCAGCCATCCCGAGCCACACAGCAAGCCTGGCAGCTTGGAGTGACCAAGTACTTGCTGGCCAAACGCAAGGGATGCAGCTCTGGCCCACACCCAACTGTGGCCGGGAACACCAGGCTACGCTGAGCAGATCCCTGCCCTGTGGCCTTGTTGCTGCTCTCAGTTGCCAGGTCAGGGATGCTTGTTACATAGCTGTGGTTTGACTGGTGAAAGACTAGGGCCCTGCATTTCTGTCACCCTTGATGCCAGCCCCATGGGGACAAAGGATGAGCCAGGCCTTGTGGCAGCAGGGATGAGTGTTGGTTTTTGCAAAGTGGGCTGCTCAGGGCCTCTGCACCCAGAACCCACAGCTGCAGACCCGGCCCAGGCCTCCACCCTGGGTCCCAGTACACCTTGCACATCCACTGGTGCTGGAGAATTGCGTTGCTGTCCCTCCACTTCATCATGCTCCAAACTGTCCCTGAGGAGCTGCTCCATGTAGAGCCCAGGTCAGAGCCAGTGCGGGTGCTTCCACACAGCAACTTTCTCCTGAGAGCAGCTAGAACACACTTCTTGTCACCGCCATCACCACGAAACTACAAGCCAGTCATCCCCAGGGTGGTGATGAGTGGACAGGCGGGCAGCACAATGGGCACGGTGACTGAGGTGGCCTCTAGCAGCACAGGAGGGTGGACTCCAGCCCTGCCACTCCAGCCAGTCCCCAGAAGCAGCTGAGTCTGGGTGGCCTCCCCTGTAGATCGGGGTCCCTGCCCCGCAGGAAGGAAGTACTGGGATCTGAGGCAGCTATGGGACAGGGCAGGACTCAGACAGAGGCCCAGAAAGGGAGCGCCCCACCCACAGCAGCCCAGGCAGCTCCCTGCTGGATCTGATGCGCTCTCCACTTCCCTCGAGGCCTGGTGGAACAGGGTTGGTGGTGCACCATGGGCTGGAAGGGCCAAGGGGTCCCATGGCCCAGCCCCTCTGTCCCCCACAAGAACACACACAGTGAGAGCAGGGTGAGGAGAGCTTTGCATGGCCAGCCAGGGCAGGAGGGAGCCAGGCCCAGCCCTGGCCTTGCACTGGCTACCGATGACTGGTGTAACAGGCAGCCCCACACAGCAGCTGGAAACGACACCCCAGCCTCACAGCTTCCATTGCAGGCATCTGAGGCTTGTGGGTGCCTCAGGCCTGGGGGCCCTTAGGTATACACTGGGCCTGGGTCTGCGGTATCTGGCCACTTTCCCTCCAAGCCCAGTGGGTGACCCATATGTCCCCAGACCCCCAGGACCCAGGTGCCAGGCTCTGCCAGCAGGAGCCACTGGGCTCCAACTCTGCCTGTTCAACTGCAGCTGAGGCCGGTGACACAAGATAGGCACACACACACCACTGTGCAAAGATGCACTCACACCTGCACACGGGGAAAGCACAAGTCACGCATGCACACACAGGTATTCATACACACACTCTTCCCACACACAAATGCACACACACAAGTATACACACACTCACTCCTACTCCACATGCACACACACAGAACACATGCATGAATGTGTACCTGAACACACCACAGTGAGGACGGAGAGAGGAGCCAACCCTGTGCCCAGCCTGCTGACCAGGATTTGGGAGGCCTTGGCTGGCCATAGCCATGGTCCCCAGGAGGCCAGTTGTGTGCCTGTGTTTGGGGAAAGGGCACAGCCTGCCTCTCGGGGTCCCCAACACTTGGCCACTGGCTCTAACACTGCCCTCTGCAGCATGGGCCTCCCCATTGCCCTCTTGGTGCCTGGGTGTCCTCTGCCTTCCAGTATCTGTCCCCAGAGACCTAACCCCAGAGATGCCCAGACCTGGTGTCCAGAGAAATCCAAGTCCTCTAAAATCATATAGCCGAGAAGGAAGTGGGTGCAGGCTGCAGATAACACAGACACAGAGTGGGCAGGGGCAGGGGCTGACAGAGGGGACCCCAAGGGGGGTTGGACTCAGGGCCTCAGCTCAGGCAGGCAGCATGGAAGGGCATTTGTCGCGGAGCTGCTGACCCAAACCCATCTGTCCTTGGGGACAAGGCTACAGCCGAGGGCCAGCCCTGGTCAGCATCAGCAGTGGCCCCCCACCTCCCCACCAGACTGGCCAGCTCTCCTGGTCACGCCTGCCTGTGTCTCTATCACATCTTGGGTAATAAATGAGATGTCTGGCTCAGGCCATCAATTTTGGCGTGATTGGCTTTCCTGGGGCTAGCTGTCTGCAAGGCCTTTGGGCTGGATAAACAAGGCTGTGGCCTTTGTTCTGGGTTTGCGGAGAACATTTGTCATGGAGATTTATTCCTGCTTTCCAGAGGGCTGCAGCCCAGCACCTCCTGTCTATGATCTCTGAGGGCACAGCTCACCTTGAGTCATCTCCAGAGCTGCTCCCTGTGCACAAGGAGTTCAGTGCCCTGCCCTGCTGCCCACCTGGCCCAGAGCACCCACCATGGGAGGGAGTCGGACAGTCGCTGGGAGAGGGGCCCAGCCACCATCAGGCTCTCTTGGGGATTCACTGGGGCAGGGACCCTGCTGGAGTGAAGGACAGGGGCCATCAGCACACAGGAGGTGTCACCCCAGGGCAGCTGTGCGGCTGACCAGGAGAGGACAAGCCCCCACCCTTGCCCATCGCGGCCACCATGACTCTCATGCAGGTCTCCAGAGCCAGCCAAGGAGCCGGGCCAACTCCTGCCCTGCAAGGCCAGCTTGGTGAGCAGCCCGAGCCCGCCTGGGAAAGCTGGCTGAAGGTCCTGCCCACCAGTGTTGTTGAGGGACCTGCTGGCATTTCCTGTGCCCTAGGCTTCACATCCTGCTTCCTCAGCCCAAGTCAGCTCCCGGGGTCTTGGGGAGCTGAAGCCCACACCCTGGAGTGTCCAGAAGCTGGCCTTGGCCACCTCCTAGGCGGATTGGCCCCATCTGTGGTCCTGAGGTGGCAGGAATGCCCTGACCCTGGCTCCTGGCACTCAGCACTGTTGACATCTGGGCCCCTTGGCTGTTACAGTAGCAATGCTCTCTGGATGTTGTTTATGTCCCTCAAGGAAATAAAGTTGCCCTGGCTAGAAGCAGCTGCCCCACCTGCCTGGCAGCCAGAGGCCACACCAGAGCTTGCCGCCTGGGAGCAGGAGGCCTGTAGGTATTACCCTGCATGTGGTGTGGGGTCAGTGTTCCCTTCTCCCGTGCCCCTTTCCTATCTCCTGAAAGACAGGCCTGTGTAGGACAGCACTACCTCCACTCCCAGACAGGGCTGGTCCTGCCTGGCCTGTGCCCAGGCACCAGCGATGGCTCCCTAGGCCCCTGACAGATGCTTGCTGGGCCCAGAGCCACATGGCACCCCCACCTGTTCTCTGCAGAGCTGCTAAGTCCCCAGTGCAGGGACAGCTGTGTGCATGTCCACGATTGGCCATTGTTAGGGTTCTCCCACATTCTGTGTGTTCCTCTGCATCCCAAGTCATCCTGTCCAGGCTGGAAGGACACTGGGCTAGCAGTGCATTCTGCCAGGGCAGCTGCTCCACTGGCACATGAGGGCCCTGAGGTCAGGTGCAGCCCTGGCCTGAGGTCACCTCTACTGCAAGCCTCTGGTCAGTCCATGCAGTTCTTTGAAGAAGTGACTTCTCGCCATGGGATCAGTGGGCCAGCATCAGGGCTGGGAGCTGCTGCCTGCCTCTTCCATCTCCAGGGGTTCCGGGCACCCTGCAGCTGCTGAGTCCCAACCCACGCTTGCCTCCGCTTCCCCCTGCGCCCCTCCACCCTGCTATCCCACCTTGGCAAGGCCCTTCACTCAATCACAGTCTCAAAGAGGTCTTTACCAAGCAGGTCACCATCACAGCTCCAGGCTCAGGGTGTGAACAAGTCTGTTGGGGCCCAAAGGTGACTCTCATGGTGCCTGAGGGCCAGGGTGGGGCATGCAGTGGCTCCTGATGGCCTCTGAGGAACACACAGTGGCCATACTTTCTGCTACATCCTCAGGTGCCAGTCTGGGGCCACACCTGCCATGGAGTCCTGCCCAAGACCCTGCTGGCCACAGGAACCACCCCCCC
>NW_022900933.1:41023877-41050795 GCF_012274545.1 Fukomys damarensis | reverse complement strand
GGACCCCCCCCCCCACCCCCGCCCCACATATAGATCCCCCAGGTCTAGAAGCTCTGCGTCCGTTAATACAGTTGTCAGCTGGCAACTTCCTCCAGGAGACTTGGGGACAGGAATGAAGGGATAAGAGGAACAAGCAGGAACAGCTGTCACTGGAGGCTCAGGGAGCCCCAGCCTTGTTCTGGACAGAAGGCTACACAGAAATGGGGAGCAGCATCCAGCTTGGCAGAGGGCTCACAGGCATCATCCTAGGGAGCCTCCTGGGCTGACAGGGACCCAAGGCCTCACCTGGCCATTTCCCAATGGCCCAACACAGGATGGAGGCTCCCACAAAGGCAGCACAGAGCCAGACGGACAGGGAGAGCAGAAAGGCATCTCCATTTGGCAGGATGTGGGCTGGCAGAGGGGCTGAGGCCCTGGGCTCAACCTGCTATCCTGAGGGTGCAGCTGGGTGCTGCCTTCACCTGCTCCACATGACAGTGAGACAGGCTTTAGCAGGAATCTCCAAACCATCTCTGAGTGGCTCCTTCCTTCCTTCCTTGCTTCCTTCCTTTGGAATGGAAGGGGGTTACAGGGAACAAGGAGCCTTTGCTCTGCAGCTATTCCCCAGAACTCTACATCTGATGGTTGCCTCACCCTGCCTGGGGAGCACAGGGCTCAAAGCTCACAGGAGGAGGGGACCAAGGACAGCTGGCTAGCCAGGGGCTGAGAACAGAGCAGGCCCAGCCTCTGTCCCAGCTGCCTGCCCACTCTCCTTTCCAGGACTGGCATGGGTAAGGGGAGCCAGGACACAGGGAAGGAATGGGGAGCGACCCCCAAGGCTGATGACGGAGCAGTTCAGGGTCAGGTGGTGGATGCAGCCCACAGTCTTTACTGAAGCTCCAGCCTCTGGAGAGCAGCTCGGGGTGGCACTGGGGCAAAAGAGTCCTGCCAGATGGGAGTGCCCTGTCCCCCACATGGGTAGACCTAGGCCACCAAACCAGCCCTGCTCACAGCCGCCTATCACCAGCACAGGGCAGGGCTCACTGAGGAAGGTCCCTGCCCTCCAGACCCCCAGAGCTGGCTGCACCCACAGCTGCCACCATAGCCTCCAGCCCCACCCTCCCCTCCCCCCAGCCTGAGGTCCCAGACATGCATCTGCTTCTGGCCACCTGCCCTAGACATTGCCGTCTCAATGATCCAGAGACCTATGAAACGTGGACAGTATTTTAGCTTAGTTCCGCCACCATTATGGGTTCATTTGACATTCGGTACATGGCAGTGTTATAGATAGGTGAGTTAATTAGATATCGTGTAGCAGTCAGACAGGGCCAGTCCACAAGGAGCCAACATGGAGGGCAGTCTGGGACACATTCACTGAAGGTCAGCACTGTAAAAGGAGAGAAACTACCACATCTGTGTGCTTCCCCTAGGGACAAATAGCAGTGACTGATACTCTGCATAGGTATCAATCCCCTGGGTGGGGACCCACACTTACTGAAAATCCTTGCTCATTTCCTTATCCGCTTGCCATGTGACTCGATTTCCATTGGCCCATTTAACCAATATTACCTAAGTGACTGTACTTGTGCTCTTACTAGTTGACTATAGTTTTTCCCCCTTGAACTCATCTCACCTCATGGCTTTGCTCCATAAAAACTCTCTGGGGAACAGCATCCCTGGCAACCCATTTTCCCGTCCACCTTCTGTCTCTTCTAAACAGAAGCTACTTCCTCTCAATAAACGTTTCCTACTCCATTCTTCCATTTTAAAGAGCATGACCTCGAGCCTCAGATACCCTACCAGGTTTGGGAACTGCATCTCTTTCCCCATTTCCACAGTGAACACTGAGTGTCACGTCCATTTTCAGAGCCTGTTGGGGTCCTCACCACACTCTGCTAAGCCCCCAGCAGGTACCTGGACAGGTGGAACCAGTGGCCACCCCAGCCCCGAGCTACCTGTCAACCACACTGGAGTCTCCCATGGAGACAACAGCAGGGTGCTGGGGCCAGGCAGTCCATGGCCCCCCAGAGCCCACCCTACTGGGTCTCTGCACTCAGTCTCCACACTCCATGGTGCGGGCATCCCCTCCACAGGGGCTCAGTCCTGCACCCCCCCTGCGGTCCCCAAACTGTCCCCATATTGCGCCACCCAGGGAGCTCCAAGATCCACAACTGCTCCCCTCTTGTCTTTGAGAACCGATCTGGTCACAGGTTGCCAAGTGGAGGGTGGCAGCCAGCCTGAGCCACATCCAACTCCCTGCTGCCTCTGACCCCATCCTGTCTTCCACGGGCTCCAGGTACAACTGACCTGGCCTCGGGAAGGACATGTCCAGGACCTTGGGACTCTACAGCCCTCATGTAGGTAAAGTGAGGCCTGGAGAACTGCGCTCCATGGCTGAGGTTGGCAGCCCCACATGCCCAGCCCTGCTCCTCAGTGTCTCCCTCCCACTGCTCGGCTCTCCTCAGACCTCCTCCCTGCCCTGCAGCCTCCACCTGGTCCTCACCACCAGTTTCCAGTGCAGGATGCGCATGCTGCCAAGGCCTCCTTCCTGGGCACACCGGGCCTGAGTTTAGACCCGGTCATTCTGTGGGCAGCAGAGGTCTGGAGGGGATGAAGGGCCACCAGAGCTCAGAAGTGAAGCAACAAGGCCTCCCCAGGCCACCTAGGGGCTCCTCAGTTGGTCTCAGCCCCTTGCTGACTCTGCTGTCTTGCTGTTCCACCTGGGGATCAGCCCGTCCCTCACCCTGAACCCCAGTCCCAGGATGTCCTGCAGCGCTTCCTCCCTGCCCTTGCTCTGCAGGCGCAGTCCCTGCCTTGTGCAGGCCCTGGCACAGTCCCAGGCCGCTGTCCAACACAGAACAAGGTTAGCGGTGGTGATGGCTTAGGATCTGACCTTCCCGGGAGAGGGGAGGGAGTAGGGGCATCTGGTAGTGGGGGGAGCCCTGACAGGGACACACACCAGGCAGGACCCCAGCAGAAGACAGGGCCCCGGACCCCAAGTCCCCTGGGTGGCTGCTGGCTGCTGCCCCGGCGCCCTTCCCTCCTGGTTCATGTCTTCCTCCTTGGTGTCAGACAGTAGTGTCTCCTAGCCTCCAGCCTCCCTACTCGCAACTCTGCACAGGAACTGGAGCCAGGGTCCAGGTAGCTCCTTACAGGCCACAAGTGAGAACTTTCAGGAGATATGAGTGACTGGGGCAGCCGGGCACAGAGTGACCTGCCATCAATGCCCAGGGGCACAGAGTGTCTTGCCATCATTGCCCAGGAGCACAGTGCTGGGAAGAACCGATACCTGGCTCATTCCTGTAAGAGACGGATGCGGTTGAGTATTTCACCCTCACCCTGGTCCCCGTGTTGCTCCTCCTGGACGTGCTCAGCTCTCAGCCCCAGACAAAGTACCTCTCCTGGCCCCTACCCAGGCCACCAAGCGTGTCATGGCTGGTGCATCTGAGGGCAGAGCCTGGGCTCAGTGCATGTGAAGTTTCTGTGCCAGGAGAGCAGGACAGGTGCATGGAGGTGGCTTCGAAGTTGGCCCTGCCTGGTGGCAGAGAACTCTGCAGGGGCAAGGGGGGAGGGCTGCTCTCTGCTCAGTGGGTGCAGCTCCACAGGCAGCAGCTGGAAGATGCCAAATGACAGGGGAGATGAAGAATGGCCTTGGCCTGAGATGCACTGAGGGTGGAGCCTCCCGTACAGCAGGGCTGGTGAGGACTGCATGACCAACACTGTCCTGGTGGTCATCATGTGGTTGTGGGGGGGCACCACCCCTGGGGGTGTGACCTCCCCATGCATCACCAGCCCCATCCCAGCATCCTGCACTGCATATGAGTTCAGGAAAGACACAGGTCCTCTTCCCACACTGGCACTGACTCTCTGCCTGGCTGGGCATGGCTGGAGGGGCTCCCAAGGCAGGGCTGGGGCAGGCGTGGTGATTCAGCTTTGCCCAGCCTCTTCTCACCCTGCAGCTGTCCAGCACATCACCTGCTGGGGGAGCCAGGCCCCAAGGGCAAAGGCCTCCCTGCAGTCACACAGCAAGACCACCCGCAGAAGCCTCACACCACTGACTCTTCCTGCCCAAGGCTGGGCAGCTCCTCCAGCCCCCTTGGCTTTTCTGAAAAATGGATGTTGTGATGGCAACAATCTCCAGGGTTTTGGTAGTGCTGGAAAGATCATTGGGGGAAGGGTGAAGTGCATCACTCCCAAAGACCCTCCCCAGGCAAAGGAACTGAGCAGGACAGGACGTGAAGTTTCAGCTGCCCCAACACTGGGAGGGTGCTGCCCTGGGACCATGGCAGACCCACCTGCACTTTCAGCTATCACTTGCAGACAGGAGCTCAGGGGCAGCCATGGCCCATTAGGTCACCAATAGTCCCCTCCAGCACCCACCCCAACTCTACACTTCATTAGGCAGCCACCCAACATGTGGAGATAAACAGCAGATTACCTGACTAATTAGAGCCCAGAGGCCCAGCCACAGCACACCTCCAACCTTCAGTCGGCCTGGCACGCCATGGCTGCGCACCTCAGAGGCACAATCTGCAGTGTCGGCAGGAGCCAGTGCCCAGGCCTATTGCAGCCAGCTCCTCTCCTTCCTCACAGAGACCACACCTGACTGCCTGCTGTCCTCCTCCCTGGCCAAACCCACTGCCCTGCAGGTGTCTGGAAAGATTCAGCACCTGTGGGTGGACAATGCCCAGCAGGCCCTGGGTTTCTCCCAGGCTGGGTGCACCTCTGCAGATGGGCATCTTCCTGGCAGAGCCGGGCAGGGTGGAGTGTGCAGGAAGCACCTGGAACCCTACACACCAACAGGGGCAGGCAAGGCCGCACACTCAGAGGCCTGAGGAGGGCTGCGTCTGGGACCAGAGTGTGGAGCTGGGGAGGGGCAGCCTTGGAGGTTCCCCTGGAAATGCTGCGGCCTAGAGACACAGGGGCACCATCCTCACCATCTGGCAGAAACTTGACTTTCCCTGACCTGAAATTCAGATGTCCTCTGACAGTGTCCAATAAATACCTCCATTCCACATGCTTGATCGCAAACCCTGGAGCGGCTTTAATTTCCCAGAGTGAGAGATTAAGTGCTGTGGCTGCCTCATGTGCACTATTAAACTCCTTTTATAATGTTCTGTGTTGCTTTACTACTGGACAACTGCACCATGCAGGCTCCGAGCAAAGTCCTCTGCAAGCTGGCGCACCGTCCAGCCTGTACCCCAGGTGGGTGAGTGGCCAGGCCCTGCTGCCCTCTTGGAACCAGGGCCAAGTGCCACACATTCCTCCTGCCCACAGGTGGCACTGCAGCCTCCACTCACTTGCCAAGGGGGTTCACAGGCTCCGCCCCTTTTCTCCATCAGGATAAAGCCATTTACATTCTTCTGGTTTTGTTTTTCTTTTCTCCAATTTTCTGGTCTTCCTTTAAATTAAGCTTTTGAAAATTCTGTATTTTTTCTTCTCCACTGGCTTGGGTGTTTTACCTAATATTTATGCTCTTGTGACGGTTACTTTGTTCTGAATGCTTGCATTCCCCCTGAATCCACTGGTTGAAACCTAACCCCAATGCAATGGTGTGGAGAGGTGGGCTTTTGGTGGTGCTCAGTCCTCTTGCAGCCCACAGCCCCCTTCTTCCATCCCAGGGTGCATAGCACCACTCTGCACCCCCATCCTACAGCCTCTGGCTGCCAGGCCCAAGCTGTTCGACATTCCCAGGAGCTGGCCCTCACCAGACAGTGGTTATTCATAATTCTACTATGCTTACTCACAAAATTAAAAATTAAGCAGTTTCCAGCCAGCTCAGTATAGCAAGCAAAGAAATGAATGCATGAGAAAATAAAGGAGAAAATGCTCTTTTGTTTGCAGGTAATATGTTGTTTAAATAGAAAGGGGGAAAACCTCTTATACATAACCAGAATTAATAAGGCATCTTAGCAGATTTGCAGGATACAAAATCAGTATCCCAAATCCGTTTGTGTTGCTATAAGTCAACCACAGTGTTTGGAAATACAGAATTTAAGATGCCATTTACAGTAGCAATCAAAAATATTTAAATACTTGGGGACCAAATAAAGGTGTGAAGATGCTTTCTGAGAAAAACTAAAAAAAAAAATTATTTGAAGACATTTAAAAAGACCCAAGAAAAATGAGAGATATATCATGTGTTCCATAAAGAATTATACTACATATTTCATGGCAAGTCTATTTTCCCCAAATTGGCTTACCTCCCAGAGCAGAAAATCCTGAGAATTCTCTGATGCCCGAGAGTTGGCCAGATGTCTTACAGGTTGAGTGGGGACCGAGCTGCCCGTGCAGATCCTGATGCTGAAGCTCACCGTGAACCCGCACTGTCAGGGCCCAGGTCCATGCAGAGGCCAAGGGGAGATGGCCGAAAGCCCAGACATACAAATATTTACGGAGACAGGAAGTGTGATTGATGATTACACAGAGACAATTTCATCAAAATTAAGAACAGCTATTCACTTAAAAAGGGAACAGAGCAGTCACTGGCTGGGGGAGCCCTTGCGCACCCCCGACGTGAGGGAGGGTGGTGTGTGATACACAGAACCACCACCCAGCTGGAGCACAAAGGCCGGAGAGGACGGCAGAGGCTCTGGAGACACTGTGACCATGTGTAGGAGACCCACTCTGCCGTCCTATTGTGGAGGAAATGCTTTCACAAGCCTTCTGCAGAATTCTGCAGACACCAATGGACTCTGCTTCTCATCTCCTCTCCAAGACCCAACTGAAACCACAGGAACGAGATGCTTCAGCAACAAACTCCTCAGGATGAGCAGAAGGGAGCAGGCAGGGGAAATGCACACTTTATGGCAACTCCGCTGTAAACAGCAGACAGTAAACAGCACCCAGGAACACACCGTCCTCCTGGGAGCCGCAATGAAGACACAACGGTAACTGCTTCCCACCAAGCCAAGACAGAAGCTGCAAATCCTCCTGGTTCCTTCCTGGGAACATTGAACAACTCGGGCCTGGCAGCCAGAGGCTGTAGGATGGGAGGAGGGGCGGAGGGGCGGAGGCAGAGTGGAGGAGCGGAGCCAATCACGAGGATGTCTGTACCTGTGAGGAGGTGGCATGGTAATTAGCCACCGACCAGGAGGACACTGCAATAATGACCAGGATAGCACCAAATGCCACCAAGGAGAGGGCAGCCCGAAGCTGAGCATATGCCTGGCTGTGCGACACTGGCAGCCACTCTGGAAAAGGCCTGGAGCTTTCAGGACAGTGCACAGACCTGCTCTGGGACTCAGAAGCGGTGCTCGTGGTCATTTACCATCAGAACAGCTCATGTGCACCCAAGTTTGCAGCAGCGTGCCAGTGCCCAGCGGTACAGTGCCACAGCCAGGGCCCAGAGGCCACCACGTGCCCTCCAGCATGTTCATGGAGAGACCCAGGTGGCACGGCTGGACCTGGATGCCCTCAGCCTTGGAAAGACGCAGCACCAATGCAGGCAATGTCTCCTTCAGCCACAAAGGCAATGGGGGGATGTCGCAGACTGTTACTCTGTGGCTCCCTGCTGCAGCCCAAAGTGACCAAGTCATGGAGACTGAAGCAAGGCTGGCGCTGCCAGGCTGCCGCTGGTGTGAAAAGATGAGAAGGAGAGGTGGAGGAGGGAGGGGCCGCTGCCCCAGGCTCCACAGCGGCAGTTAGCACCTGTTTACATCATTCAGAGTTCAGGACCTGGAGTGGCTCCATTCCTGAAAGCAGCAACATGGGAGCAAGAAAGCCGTGGAGGACACCGAGAGGGTCCACAGGAATCCAGTGCTTCAGGTTGAGCATGCCTAATCCTAATCAGGCTGAGCAGCCTTCCCAGGCCACAGGTCCTCTGCTGACAGGAGTCTTTTCATTCCCATTAAGCCACAGCCTGTTCTCCCCAAGCCGGAAGTGAACCAAGAGACAGGAAGACATGAATAAGAGCCCACACAGTACAAGGAAGGGAGTCGTGGAGGCTCCAGGATCAGATGGGAAAGTGACCTCCTGGCTGGGGCACCAGGAACAGGGGACACAGAGATGTGCACAAAAGGGATTTGGATGGATGACTAAGAGGTTAGAAAAGAGGCAAGTCAAAAAGCAAGGCAACTAATAACTCTAGGAAGCACAGAAGTGAAAAAGGAAACAGTGGGGTTTGCTACCACACCAAGCTGAGCAGCAGGTGTTGTCCAGATGTAACCCAAACAGGGAAGCGGGGTTCAACCAAGTGTGAGGACACTGGGAGAAGAGGGGGAAGAAGGGGAGGGAGGGCTGTGAGGACTCAGTCCTCATCCCCTGTAACAGGAAATTTAAAAAATTATGTCCTGAACAGATTGATCAAAAGATAGCAGAGAGAAAATGTTTTTAAAACCACAAATCATTGATTCTGGAGGGGAGGCTGGAGACATGGGGAAAGAGCAGCGAAGTGGTGTGATTTCTTTACAAGCTTTCAGTAGTTTTGTTTTCAAGCATATCTGTGTTTGTTGGAATATGCATGTGTTTGTTTATTAATTCAGAATAAAATCACCATCACATTCACATAAGTTTAAAGTGGATTGATCCCTGAGCCACAGCAGTTGGACTTATACCCTGGGAAGGAATGGAGAGGCCACGGTGTGGCCCCAGCAGCAATTGCCTGGAGTCGCTTGAGGCTTCCCAACCCCTTCCCCGTCCTGGGTACCCAGCATGGCCCTGTCCACCACAACCATGCACAGGATGCTGTGGCACCTGGCTGCTGGGGTTCCACTCGAACCTGCACCCCAGCTCTGCACACAGTGAGCACCTGGATGCCTGCACGCCAACACGATGGCAGCAGCCGGCAGGGAAAGCTGGAGATGCAGGCGGGCCCAGGTGTTCTGTGCGCACAGCAGCTTCTAAGCTCCTGCCAGGACATCGGAGGGGGAGTAAGACACACGCACAGTGGAGGGGGCCCCCACAGAGTCTGACAGCCATCTGGGCCAAGCAGGTGATCAAGAGCCCCCGCATCAGCGTGAAAAGGACGGAGAAGAGCTGGACACAGTGGGCAATGCCTGGAATACGGACAGGAGGGGCACAGGCAGTGTCCGCACCTGGGGCCTGAGTGTGCCCTGGGTTGGGAGGAGCCAGGGAGGCCTCCCCTCCAGCACTGCTCCTGGCTCGCTGCACACCTCCACAAGCCTTCATCCCCATCTTAGCCTCCCCTTCTGGGCCACAGGTTGGGCATGAGTATCCCCGCATCCCAGGGCTCCCCCATCTGCTCCTGCACACTCTGGTTTGGCCAGGCTCTGGGCCCAGACAGGATGTGCAAGAGCCTGGTGCTGGGGGCAGGGCTCAGAGACTGGCACGGCCGTCACCCACACACCAGGCCATTGAACCGGAGCCTGTCTCAGGTTCGGGAGCAGAGGTGTCAGCGATCCCATGCTGGTAACCATGGCAGTGCCCAGGACCCGGCAGGGAGGACAGCTGGGGGAGGGGGCAGGACAGGTGCAAGATCCGGGGTGACCCTGAGTATGGGGCACAGACCAGCATGTCAGAGTGGATGCAGGAGTGAGTAGGGAGGGGAGCTACAGGTGTGCCAAGGGATGGGAGCTGCCACCCCACCCAGAGGAGCTGGGGAAACTAAGGCACCCAGCCCCAGGCCAGCCATGTCCTGCCTCATGTGGTGATCCTTGCCCTGGCCAGCTCACGAACCCTTGTGCTTTTGTTCCAGAGTTTATTTTTCATCAGGCAGATATCAGGTCCTTTCACGCAGCTCTGTCTCCACTGTCAGCAAAATAAAGATGCAAATAAATCCCCTGACCCGGCCCGGGGCCGCAGAGTAACACACTGCCTCCCGCTGCCGGTGCAGGCTTTGAATTTTAAATTTCATTTTCCCATCACTTTTCAATAAATGCTTTTCCCCGTGATGTCTCAAGTCCTGACCTTATAATGCCCGAGTTAAAAGGCAGTGTCTTGTTTCCAGCTGCAGATAATTTACTTTTGAACACTCCAATTACATGGCTGCCAGGGCTCTGTGGAGACAGCGGTGTCATGGTGACGCAGAGAGCTGACCCGAGCCACCCAGAGCCTCCCATCCCTGCCTGGCAACCAACAGAGGGCTGTCCACCCCAAGTTCAGATACAGCCGCAGCCCCACCGAGCACAGAGGGGATGGGAGCTGAGTGCACCGTGCTCCACTAGTGTAGGGTGTGTGAAATCTCCCAGCTGGCCACAGTCACAAGGCGACTGTGTTTACACTCCTGTGACATAAAATCGGATCTGACGCAGCTCTCTGAGCCATCACGCTCCAAAGACACAGCACGAGGCACTTCACACTCTCTGTGATGTTTCTTCCACTGCACAAATCCTGGTCTTCAGTGGCCTGGCCTCAGTGTCCACATCTGAGCCATCGCACTCTGAAGCCAAGCATGGTTCTCAGGAGCTGGAAACCAAGAGCTGCTGTCATGCATGGCCATGTAGCTGCTACTAGAAGTGAAGGGCCTGGCACTAAGCAAAACTGCCTTCCCTTGGATTTCCTCTTGCAAAGAACTCTGCAGGACTGATGATTTCAGAGGAAGGCATTTTGTAGCATGGGGATGCATGTGGTTGGGCCCTGCCCCTCTGTAGCCCTGTGTGGCAGTGTGGTCTGGTGGCAGTGCAGGTCCAGCCAGGACGGGGTCTCCTTCCCTGGCCAGCAGCAAGGCCATGCTATCTGTCCTTGCCCCAGGAACAGAGGGCAGCTGGTCCTGAGGAGAGGCAGTGAGGTGACAAGGGCCCTGGAAGGGAGAAATAAACCTAACCATGGGGAACAGTTGCTGTGACAGGAAGGGGGATTGTACTGCAGCCTCTTGTAAATATTTCAGATCATTTTGAGCAGAATTAAATCACAAAATGTCTGCTCTGTGAAAGACACTGCTGGAAGAAGAGCCACAGATGGGCAAGGCGGCTTTGGGAAGCTTGTGGCTGAGAAGGGATGATATCCAATCGTGAAGCCCAGGAGTAAGAAAACAAGAGCCAGTTTGGAGATGGGCTAAGCTCCAGGCACAGCCTTCCCGAGAGCAGCAGCCCCACGTGGCGTTCTCAGGGCTGCAAACCACAGTGACCGTGACGAGGTCCACTGTACGCCATGTGGTGGCCCAAATCCAGCCCAGCCCTCAGAGCTGGGCAGGCATGGGGCACGGCACAGCCTCCAAGGGCAGCCTGGGAGCTCCTTTTATGATGGAGCACAGCCCCACCCTGTGACCCAAATGCGGCAGAATAGGCAGGTGTCCAGCAGACACCAGCTCAGCACAGAATGGCCAGCAGGTGGAAGCAACCCAGACGCCCCCGGCCAGGGTGCTGCCCTGTGTTGTGGGCGGAGCCGCACCCCGAAACCTTTTTCTGCCAGTCCCAAAGCCGGGGTCTACTGTGGTTACGTGAAGACAGTCTCTATGGAGGCAACGAGTCATGGAGGTGGCCCCAGGGCCAGGCTGTGCTTGTAAGGAGAGATGGGGACAGACCAGAGAGGCAGGGTGCAGACACGCAGCCCTGCCCTGGTCCTCTACATAGCCTTGGCCTTGGCCTTCCAGCCTCTGGGCCTGCGAGACGTCGGGCTGTGCTGAAGCCACTGCTCCTCTGGTCTGGGCCTGGTGGACAAATGATGGCTCCTTCCCAAATAATCAGCCAAGCGCAGGTCCCCGTCATGGAAGATAGTTTTCTGGGGTCCCACCACGGAGCCCTGGTTCACTCGGTGATGGGTCCAGGCCCAGAGAGTGGAGCCCGGGAAGCTGGGCACAGGCAGGACACAGCAAGACCTCGGGTCAGCTCCTCCTCTGAAGTGCGGCCAAGTCTCTGGCCAGCCTGCAGCTCCAGCCTCTGCCTCGTGGTCTCTCAAGGCTGCTGTGACTCCTAACCCAGCATGCCAGCACCACCAATTACAGATTTCAGAGCATCCAGCTTCTCCCCAGGGTAGGTGAATGACACTGAGATTGGGGCCTTGGGAACATGCTTTCCTGGCTCTCCTGATGAAACCTTGGGGTGAGAGACTGGAGCCTCATCCCCTGTCCCTGGCAGGGTATAGAGCATCCCGGAGAGGCTTCATGCTGTGGGAGGCACCCCACTCCTGGGTGGGACCCATCTGATGGGGTCTCGAGGGTGCTGTCGGACTGTCAGGGCCTTGGCTGGGCCCCTCCAAGGCCTCTGGCACTTGGGGTTCAGGGAGAGGGGCCCAGCTCAGCCAGGATGCCTTTTCCTGACCCTGACACTGCTCTGTCTCTACTTCCCTGTCCCCAGCCTTGGGGCCAGCATCACCCCATTTCGCAGCCACGGTGCTGGTACCAGAGGCTGCATCCCAGAAAACCCCAGGACAGGTGGAAGAGGGCACCAGGCCAAGGTAAGCTGGCAGGGAGGGACAGGGCCTGAGCCTGGGGCACCTGCTAAGGTGACACAGCAGTGGCCAGGGGGACAGGCCAGCTAGGTGCCCTCCCCTCCCAAACCCAGATCCTCCTGGGTGGAGCAGGATGCCCTGGGGACCCTAGCCTGGGGCTCTGAAGCTTCATGGGGACAGATGTATGGGGCAGCCAGACTGGGGCGCAGCTGCTGTGGTGCTGCTGCTCTAGCTGGTTGCTGTGTAATTAACTCAGAATGTAATGAGCAATAAAAATATAATTATATACCCATGATACACAGAGCCTCCACACTTTCTTAGGAGGATTTGAGGGTCCCTGAGAGAACATGGAGGGGTGGGCTGCGTGGACGGTGTCCCTGGCAGCACCCAGGACCCACAGACGTCCTGATGTGCAGGGGGGGTGGCCTGATTCCCAACGGAGGCAGCAGCCACAGTGTACGGGTCAGGTGATCCCTGGACTTCCTTCTCCCCGCCTTTTTTTTTTCAGTGCAAAATCCCTAGCCCCCTTTTTATTTTTTACTTTGCAGTAAGGTCTTACTGAGTCATTAAGTTGCCTTGGCTGAGCTCGAACTTGCCATTCCCTTGCCTCAGTCTCCTGAGTAGCTGCTGTCACAGACGAGGGCCACCATGTCCCGCTAAGGCAGGAAGGCCCCATGCGAGATTATTACAGACAGATGAGCTAGGTAGAAATATTACAGGCGGTCCCATAGGGCCAAGTCTTCGGGAGGGCCAGGACAAAAGTGAAACACACCACAGCTGCACGTCGGCTGAAAACCAGGCCTCAGGATGGAGACGAGATGACCAGAGTCGCACACTTCTTCTAAGAACTGGGCTCAGGGAAGTACAGATGAGCTTCAACCATTCCGATGGTAACCAGAGACCTCGGGACCCAATGCCTCCTAGGAGAATCTTGTTCTTTCCATCCACGCTTACTACATGACTTGCTTCCCAATTGGGCACCATCACCTGAGTGACTGTACTCATAACCTTACTGGATGTTCATGGCTGTGGTCCACGCCATACCCAGGTGGATTTCACCCTATAAAACTCCTCTGTAAAGTGGGTCCTTGGGCTCCCCACTTGGGACCCCTCCTGCCCCTCAGGAGCTTTCCTATCAATAAATATCTTCCTTTTAGCCTCCGTAGCTCCTAGGACTCATTCTTCGATTTCTAGAGAAAGAGAACTCCGCCTGTCATACACACGCTGGAGTTGGGAGATATATTCACATTTCACATTTTCCCAAGACAAGATGAGCTGCCAGGAAAGGGGCAGAACACACAGCCCGGCTCAGGCCCCGCCCTGGGAGAAGTGGGGGGCTCATCCACACTGGCGCGTGGCCGGTAGTGTTTACCACACCGTGAGGCCCCAGAGCAGCCTCCCTGGTGGACAGATGGATGCAGTGAAACATGGTCCCGCTCCCGGTGGGGCAGTGGACAGAGCAGCTGTTCTCTCGTGATGGAGAATCTGGGATGGCTATGCTGGAGACAGTGCCAGTGCTGTCCCTCAGGCCGCAGGAGGGGTCCTGCTTCCCACCTACCCAGCAGCCCTGTCCCCCCAGCCCCACCTTCACACCATCTCCTCTTGGAGCCGGATCCTAGGTGTGGGCATGGGCTTCTCCTCCATGCCTGGCCTCGACTTCCCACCCTAAAGTGAGGGTCCCCAAGGGGTGGGGGGTCGTCAACAGGGTCAGAGCAGAGCCTGTCCCTGAGAGGGGACAGTGGTTGAAATGGCTGTCGTGGGGATACTCGGCTGTGTCGTGATGAACAGGAAGTGTAGACCCCTCACTGTCGCTCCCAAAGAGTCCTTCAAGCCAGGGGTGGCCCTGTGAGTACCCCAACTCCTCTGACAGCTGCCTGCCCTGGTCAGGCATAAGGGACACTCCAGACACAGGAGAGGTGAGGACCAGGGGCTGAGGAGGGCAGGGTCCCAGGTGGGGTGATAGCATGAAACTTGCTGGAAGCCACCACCCACAAGGTCATCTCCGCAGGAAAGCTGTGCCATGGGATTTATTGCTGTGTGTGAAGGATTTTAATTACTGTGGTTTAAGAGGCGTTATTATCTCCACTGCAAGCTCCGCAGAAACCACGGGGGGCCTGTGTGACAGGGGGCCTGCATGACAGCAGGCACCCTCACCCCGGCCTCCTGCCTCCTGGCTGCCCGCGGTCCTCCTGAGCGGCTCATTCCTGCCCTGGCCAGGGAAGCCCGAGTCCCCGCTTGCTCTCCTCTAGTCCTGGCCCCAAGGGGACAGGGCTTTACTCCCACCACCAGCTCAAGTTCTGGCCTGGCTGCCCATGGGCACTGGGACAGGAATCTCCTCTCTGTTCTCTTCATCTGGGCATGGCCAGGTCCCCAGCCCCAGCTTCCCTCCTCCCGCCAATGTCACCACTCATGTGGGCATTGCTCCTAAGGACACAGCCTTGGGCTGGGCTGTGCCAGGAGCCAGGCCTGGCCATGGCAGAGGGTGGGTGCTGGGCACTGCTGTCCCCTTCACCCTCTTCCAGTATAAGCAGGGGTCTCAGAACACCTCCCACAGACCTGGCCTTCAGGGGAGCTTTTTTTCTTATTTTTTATTTGCAATTAAAGATTATCCTTGACAAATGTCCCCTGTAAAAAGGTTTCGCTAATTTAAAACCAATTTTTTTCCTCCATGCACTTTAAAGTTCAGGGAGCCTGATGAATTCTAAAAGGTGTTGGGGGCTGTCGCTGAGGGGGCTGGGTCCTCTTCTGACTGCCGCCCCAGCTCCTGTGCCATAGCACACATACGTGCACACATGCACACGCATACACATTTCCCTCCACCTGGGCATGCACAGATACTCCACAGCCGGGCAGTGAGGACCTCAGAGGCGGCCAAGTCCTGGGACCTGGAGGAGCTGCAGATGGGCTGGAATGAGGGGCTCTGGTCACCCCAGCCCAGGGAGCGAGCACAGCTGTCCTGAGCCCAGGGGACCACCCAACGAGGACCAGGAACTGGGGGTGCCTGGGGCTTCACACCAGAGAGGTCATTCTGTCCCTGAGAGAGGGCCGGACATGCACAGCCCGAAGGAACAGAGGGCTATCAGGCTGGTGTTTCAGCACCGCTGGCTCCTAGCAGGAACATCCTTCTGGTTTGTATCTAGAACTCCCCAAACCCTCAGGGGTTCAGAGACGGGGCTTGGGGAGGCTATTGGATTGGGGGGCACTGTACTGTACTCCTCAGTGGGTTGTCCGGAGTTCTTGCTGAGGTGGTCACTGGGACACTTCAAGGAGCAGTGCATCACCTCCCGGACCCTCCCTCTCCTTCTCCCTCTCCCTCTCCCTCTGCTTTCCAGACGGCATGAGGTGAGCAGCTCTCTCTGCCCGGCCCTTCCACCGCACTGCTCCTGCCTTTAGCCAGCCAACAGGGGCTGAAGCCAAGAGCCAAGAACAGCCTCTCTTTCCAGCTGTGGGCCCAGCAACCAGAAAGTGACTAAGACAGGCATGGTGGCAGAAAGGCTGGTGGAGGAAAGCTACGCACCCCGCGGCAGCCAGGACGCAGAGAGGGAGTGGAAGGGGCCCAAAGGAAGCAGAAGAGATGAGGGAAAGGAACACACCCTCCCGGACTCCTAACAGCACACTTGGGCATGAACGAGCCAGAGGATTAATCTAAGGCTGCCTGCAGTGCCCAAGTGCCCTCATCAGCCTGTGGCCCACCTGCAGAGGCTGGAGCATCAAGGAGGCCCTTGGCCTGCTCCTTTCCAGCTGGAGGACGTGAAGACTTTTTATGAGCCCAGCAAAGGCTGGAGAGCTTTGGGTTGCCCCATCCCTGCCCAGTCCTTCACCCAGGGACAGAGCCAGGTGGCTGAGAGAAGGACTGGCCCTCAGGAGGCTGAGTCCCTGATGGTGGGGCTCTGCATTGCTGAACCGACTTCCGGGCAGTGACAACCATCTGGGCACCGGCAGGGAACTCACCCTGAGGGCAGCCGGTCAGGGTGGACCAGGCCCCACCTGCAACCGGATCTTGATTTGAAGATGGATTATTTGGTGCAGGCTGGGTTCTGGGGCTGGCGCTTCCATGCGGGGTGGCCTCGACCATGGCCTTGATCTGCAGGGCTCGCTGGCTTCGATTTTCCCAACTCTCAGATTCTGCATGGCACATGCAGAGGCCACTGAGGGGGAATGTTGTGGCTTTATCCAGGTGCCCCCCAAAGCCTCATGGGATGGTCTCCAGGTCCCTGAGCAGATCCTCTGAGGACACCTGGTCTCCCCAAGAGACAGAGGGCCAGGGAGGCAGAGTCTGCGCAGGACCCAGATCAGGCAGGTGACACTAGACAAAGAACCCTGGCCTGCAGAGGCCAAGGTGCCCAGGCAGTCCCATGCCTGAGGCCCCCAGGATGGCCCAGCCTTAGGCTGTGGGGGCCGCAGGGACAGGGAGGGACATGGGGCTGTGGTGGGCCAGGGCTCGCTGAGGAAGCCATCCCTGGAGATACCCTGAGCACTCCTTCACGCCCCTCCCAAATGTCCTGCCTGGCCCCACAACCCAAGGGCCTGACATAAGGCACTGGCAGTGCCTGGGCCACACAGGTACCTGAAGGGATGGCACAGGGCTCAGCCTCCACCTCACCACACTTTGCCCTCTGGCAAGGAGACTTTAAATGTACCTGGACTCCACCTGCCATGGTGCCCGACAGGTGCACTGCCGGACTGGAAGCTCCTGTGTGGGGCTCTGTAGGCAGAGGAGGGATCCAGCCCTCGGCCAGGGCTCCCAGAGAGCAAGAGGGAGGGAAGAGGGCCGGGAATGAGGGGACAGAGCACAGCCCCTGAGGAAGCCCAGGTGACCCTCTGGGTGACAGGACAGTCTGTCACAAGTCTTGACCCCTCCCTGAAGACAAAGAAGGATCATGGAAGGGAGAGCAGGCCCCAGACCAAGGCCCGAGAAATGGGCCAGGCCACCAGGGGCCATCACCACAGAGGCCCCAGGGACATTGCAAAGGTGGCCCTCAAGGAGGTGGGGGGGTCTGCCAGGTGCCTCCGAAGGCTCCACCTTCTGATCTGCCTCTCATGGCCCCTGCCATCCTCTCCCCCACCTCCCAGGCCACCCGGCACCTGCTGGGGCTCCCTGCCTCACCTCTCCAGGAGACACAGCCTTGCCTTCCCTCTGGGCAGGCAGGGAGCCCATGAACATGGCCACCAGGCCCACTTCTGAGTCAGGGAGTCTGACCTGTGCTCCACACCATGATGGCAGCACCACTGGAGTCCAGACCTGGCAAGGGGCCTCATGCTGGGAAGCTGAAAAGCTGGACAGCAAGCAGAGGCCATTGACAGTTTCCCTGGCAGAGAAGCCCATCCAAGGAGCACAGGCGGTATGGATGGGGCCATTCTCCACCCCACAGCTCAAGGACCCAGAGACTGAGCTCCTTTGTCTGCATCCAGGCTCCTCCGTGGCAGAACAGGTTTTTCTTTTTAATTTGCTTTGCAAATAACCCTGAATTAGAAGCCATATATATCTACTTTTAAAAACCCAGTCTTTTGCTTCCATAATTAAATTTCCACAAGATATTTTTCCCTAGGAAAATTCAATTAGGCTTTAATTTTACTCATCTAAAAAGCACTGGTGCTCTGAGTGTTTGAATTTTGATTTAAGTCCTTTGATGGGGCACTCTAGTCAGAGCCCTCAGGTAGGCACTGTAGCGTGACCAGGTTCTTAGCCAGTGGGGGAGCCCACGGCCAACCCAGCTTGGCTCCTCCAGAGCAGGACAGCCAGTGGGCAGTGGGGGCAGCACCTGTCATGTGCTTGGTTCTTGCCCCCGCATGGCCCCAGGAGCTCTGCTGGCCCTGGGCTCAGGACAGAACCTGCAGCCTCTGCAGGGACACACAGGGCAGAGCTCAGGCCACGGCCAGTGTGGCCCTGACATCTCCAGGCAGCTGTGCAGGAGCTTGGGGTGCCCAGGGCCCACACACACATCCACTGGGTGACTGGGGTGCCAGTGCCTGCTGAAGCCTGGCTAGGCAGAGGCAGAGGTGGAGGCCAAGCCCTGGCCCTGTGAGATGGGGAGCAGACAATGCTAGAAGCTCCTCCCTTGACCAGAGCCTCGGTCCCTGTGTAGAGCAGCCTTTCTGTGGCCCTGGACCTTGGCCCAAGCCACTGTCCATGAGGGGGAAGGGAAGGGGTAGCACAAGGTGGCTTGTGTCGGGCACAGGCTCAGGTGGCGGCCCAGGTGCCTCTCTCAGTTGTTTTACCCTCCTTTACTTTGGGAACTGTAGCTCCTCGAGCAACTGGAATAGAGTTGTGAGACCCTGCGTGTCCTTGCTGAGATGGTCCCGTGATGACATCCTGGGAAACTGCAGCACAACCACCAGGACCAGAGTAGCCACTAACCCAACCTTGTTCTCAGCTGGACCAGTGTCATCTCACAACAGGATTCCTTACATGGGACCTGTGGGCCTAGTGTTCACTCAGCGTCGTTCATCAGGTTCATGCAGCCTGTCCCTTCTTCATGCTTAACTTGGGGCCCCTCTCTTCACAGTGGCTTCAGGGGCCTATGCTGAACCATCCTGAAGTTGAAAAGGCCTTCACGGCTTGCCCTATGGACTCCCTAGCTTAGGCACAAGGCGCTGTCTCCCCTTGGGATCTCAGGGAAAGATCAAAATTCAAAATTGGAGCCACAGTTTCTCCTGGATCCATCTCACTTTCATGCCTCTATCACAAAATCACAGCTCACCAGCTGGACCGCTGTAAGCCAGGGGCCACCTGCAGGACCATGGTTTATCTGTCCATTCACTGCTGGGGCATCTGGGCTGATTCTGGGTCAGATCGGAATGTTACAAATGAACCGTCCCTAAGGTTTCTGTGTGAGCCCGAGCCTCCCTTCCTCCAGGCGGGGCAGGGTCATTGTCCTGTGGCAGCTGCATGGTTGCTTCTAAGACCCTGCGGTGCCCTTTTACAGTCCTGTTGATGGTGGCAGTGAAAGCTCACATCCCCTCAGCCTCACCAGTGCTCTGTGTCATGTCTTTTACCTTCACCCAGTGACAGGTGTGTGGTGGTTCTCACCGTGCAGCTCACTTGCTTCCTCTAATGGCCCAGGACATTACACATCCTGCTGTTAGATCTCGCTCTCCTCCCTTTGCAATTGACAGCCCCATCTGGGCCTGGTTCATGCCTACTGGGATGGTTTGGCTTGGCTTGGTTTGGGTTAGTTTGGTTTGGCTTGGTTCACTGTAGAGTTTTCAGGGTACCCTGTGCCCACCAGGTACTAATCCATCCTCGCATATGTGGCTTCAAATCTTTTCTCCACCTCCAAAGTGCATCTCTGAGCTCTCCTAAGAGGATCTTCCACAGAACAATGTTTCATTTCTATAATTCCAATTAATCAGTGCCTCCTTGTGAGGACCTTGGTATTTGTGACATGCCCATGTGCCCTTTGCCCAGCCCTACTTCCAAAAGGTTCCCCTCAGTATTTTCTTAAAAGTGTCTTCTTTCACCATTTACACTTAAGTCAATGGTCCACTCTGATCTAGTTTTTATGCAAAATGTGAGACTGAGGTTAAGCTATTTTGTGTCTGTCTTTTTGGGTTTGATATTTTGTTTTTTGTTTTTTTTTTGTACCAGGGATCAAACTTGGGCCCTTGAGCTTTGGAGGCAGGCGGCAGAACCAGTGAGCTAAATCCCTGGCCCTGTGTCTGTCTTTTGCTTGTGGGTGTCAGATTGATCCAGCAACATTCACCAAAAGGCCACATTACTTTTGGTCCTTTGTCTGTCTGAATTCTCCACCTGGAGCACAAGTCCATGAGTCTGTCCCTTGGCCAGTGCCACTGTAAGCCCTCAAATGGGTACAGTAACCCCTCCTTTTCTGGGTCAAAATGATCTCCACTACTTTCTTTCCTTTTTATTTTCATGTAAATTTTATAATTATCTTTCTGTATCTGCAAAATAATCTTGCTGGGATTTTTTGGACTGGAAGAACATGAATTCTGTACATCAGTCTGGGGAAAACGACATCTCCCCTGCACTGAGTCTCCCGATCCATGAGTGTGGTCGTCCGTTCCATCTGTCAGCTCTCTGGGGTCTTTCCTTGGCATCCTGCTGGGGTCAGCATGGCAGTCCTGAGCCAGTCCCTTCAGGTGGAGGCCCAGTGTGGCAGTCCTGAGTGCCCCTGCATGTGTTTGTCTTTGATTTCAGTGTCCATTGTTCGTTGCTATACATGTTTATCTCATGTACTGCAATGTTGCTGGATTCCTTCTAGGGGTTTTCCACATAAACAAGCATCACCTGTAGGTGGGGATGACCATCTTCCTCCTTTGCCACATGAATGTATCTCATCGTCTTTTCCTACGTGCTGTGCTGGCTCCAGTTTCCAACACTGTGGGACTCAGAGCGGCCAGGGCAGCGTCCTTGGTTTGCTCCTGGCCAAGGAAAAGATCTCACAGTCACTACACAGCTCTAACATTCAGTGGGGCTGGCTGCGGGTGTGTGGGTTGTCTTCACTGAAGGAGGATGTTCCCTTCACTCTGCTAAGTTTACCATGAATGGGTACTGAATTTGATCAAAGTACTTTTTTTTTAAACTTTTCTTCATAGATTGATATTGTCATGTGGTTTTTATCCTTAGATCATTAGCACAATGAATTACGATCATTGATTTTCAAATGTTAAATAGGCCTTGCATCCCTGGAATAAATCCCTTTGGTCGCGGTGTACAAGTCTTTTTCTATATTGCCGACTCCTACTCACTGCTCCTTTGTTAAGGACTCACAAGGGACAGCAGTCTGCAGTTTTCTTACTTTTGTTTTCATGCTGTCTGGGAATTTATATGTCCCTGGCACTCCCTTTCTGATGGGTGGATGGCACAGCTCTGAAGGGAGCTGCCCGCTTTTGACCTGGAGTCCTCTTCTGCAGCCCCTCTGTCCCCTCTGCCCCTGGGCTGCACTGGTTGGCTTTAGCCCTCAGTGCTCAGGCACAGCTTGCCCCTGGCCCTTGCACTCAAAGTCACTACTCCTTCAGTCTTCCTCTCATATCTCTGCCCAATCCACCCATTGCCTGGGGCTTCTACAAAGTGTCCACACCTGGCATTGGTCGCAGAAATGCCAAAGGCTACAATGGGGTCAGAAGTAGGCATCAAAATTACTTGTTCCTCCAAAAGTGCCAGGGTAGGAAATATGGGTAAAAGGGAGCCCCGGTTTCTTCCCGCCTCTCTCCCCAGGTCTCTGTGCTGCACACCCCGCTTCTACGCATCACACAGGGGCTGCAGCGCAAGGATACTCTGCTCCCCCAACCGTCATGGGGCAGACTAGGCAGAGGGGAAGCCTAGCCACCGCCCACAGGGGCCATCCTGACCTCACCCCAATGCGGCCTGCCCAGGGCTGGCCCAAAGCTGCCAAGAGGCCAGGGCTCCTGTCACAGGGCCGGGGGTCCAGGATGGGGGATGAAGTAGGGCCACCATCAGGACCATCCACCTTCACACAGCACAACCCATAGAATTAAAACAGAAGTCTCAAGGAAAGGGCAACTTGAACACTGCATCCTCTTAGATCTTAAAAACTAAGATCCCTCTGATGCAGGCACAAAATACTTAACAAAATATTTGCAAATAGATGTGGCAATATATAAAAAGAGTCCTGCACCATGACCAAATGGCTTGATTCCAGGGATGCAAGGCTGGTTTAATGTTGGGAAATCAATCACCGCAATTCACAGTTAAAGGGCAAGAAGAGACCTTAGGGAGAGTCTCACCCCAGGAAGAAAGCCATTTAACAACATTCAGCTGATGTGAGACAGTCTCAGAAACCAAGAGGAGAGGAGGCCACGTACACGGATGACACAGGCCACCATGCAGCCTCCCATGACCCTGACGGTCCCCAGGGAAGCCCAGGTAGAACTCCCAACTGGCAGGGTGGCCACGCCAATCCCAACACCCACAGGAAGCTGCGGACTCTGTAACCGGGATCTGAGCACCAGGGATACCTCAGGGACAGGTACCTGAGACAGGTCCACTCATTGTGATTCTGTCCCCCCTGGCATCTGGGAGGTCACCAGGAGGTGGATAAGACTTCTGACCACCCAGGAGCTGAGCAGGAAGGGCTCATGCCTGGGAGGAGTCGAGACCATCAGGGTTTCCCAGCTGAGGCAGCATCTCCAAGAGTAGAAGGTACTCGGGATGGAGGACTCAGCAGGGCTGCTCCGCTAGTAGGGGCCCATCATGCCAGGTGAGAGGCATAGAGGAGGTCCCTGAGGGCAGGGATGAACATGTGGCCAGCAGGAGGGCCCATGTCTCCTGTATGTGCCCAGATATCAGTGATCTGGAGGATTCCAGCCCTGCCCTCAGGCCCATGCCAGCCAGCTCATACCCAGCAAGCAGGAGAAGGCAGGCCTGGCCCCCAGCAAAGGCTGCCACTCCCGGGAGCAGCCCAATGCTTTGACAACACCCTCTACTTCCCTCTGCATCTGTCTGCACCGTCTAATCTAGGATTGCCAACTAGCTGTGACAGATTCCACCTCTACAAGTGTCCCCACTGGGCATAGGCTAATTGAGCCACCAAGAGCAGGCACCTTAAGGAGGTGGCCAGCACTTGGCAGGATGCAGGGCCCTGGGGCTGGTGCCCAACCTGGCTCTCAGCTCCCCAGAGCTAGTCCCTGGGAACATCGGGTCCTCCCGAGGACACCCAGCAGGGCTGGGCCTGCCCCCATGTGACTGTCCCATGCCTGGTGGCAGGAAGAGCTGTCTCCAGCCTAGGACAGCAGGCCCAGTGAGGGAGTGACCAGATGGCCAGGGGCCAGCAGGAGTCTTCCTGGGGGAGTCACATGGGACTTCTGGTTGGGCTGCCACACATAGCTGGTGACCACAGGGATCCTGTGTGCCCAGCACATTGTCAGTTCCAAGTAGTGACCAGCTATGCTGACCCCAAGGCCAGGGACTGTTCCAAGGCAGAGTCCCTGCACCCAGCCTCACCACCTGCCTCTCTCAGGGAAACGCTGAGGCCCTCTGTGCATCTGGTTTTCTGTCCATCATGTTGGTGGCTGCTCCTCCTCTGGCCCTGCTGCACAAACATGCCTGGCCTTGTAGCCAAGAGAGGGAGGAGGCAGGGGTGCCCAGATGCCAGGGAGCCCCCAGGAAAGAGCAAGGTTGGTGCCCAGGGACCACTGGCACCAGGTCCCCAGAGGGCACAGATGCCCCCTTGCCTATCCTGCCCTGTCCTCCAGCCTCTTGACAGCTCCTCCCACCTCAACTCACAGGCTGCTCCCTGAGCTCCAGGCATAGGAGCCGGGCTCCCTGTCAGGACACATTGCCCGCACTCCCTCCCATAGCAGCTGGTGCCACCGCCCAGGCTCAACCTCAGCCTGGGGAAGGATGGGACAGCCATGTCCCCTGGGGCAGAGCACATCCTGGAGAGGACCCCAGGCTGGGGTGGGTTGCACTCAGGGGGCAGCTGGTGCAGCCTAGGTCACACCAGGCAGGCAGGGCACAGTGCAGGGTACTCACCCAAACACACACCTTGAGCCTGTCCCTGTGGCCTGGATTGGCTGGGGCCCAAGATGATGCAGCCCCTTGGCCTGCAGCCAAGTAGGTGCCATAGGACCACTGGTCAGCTGCCACCCAGATCCAAGATGGCCTAGGTAGGGTGCAGTAGAACCCAGGCAGAGCACCCCAGGGAAGGCAGATCTGACTACCCGCACCCTGCCAAGGCTCCAGGGCTCTGTGTGGCTGGATCATGGACTCCCACATGCATTCCTGAAGCACCAGCCCCTCAGAAAGTGACTGAATTTGGGGACAGGGGCTTCTCAGAGGTGACTGAGCTAGAATGGGCCTCACCCAGGAGGACTGTGTCCTCATAAGCACGGACACAGACATGGGAAGAATGCAGTGTAGATGGGCAGAGATCCAAGGGCTGCCTCTGAGCCAAGGGACAGGACAGATCTCCACAGCCAAGAGAACTGGCCTGGTACCTTGCCCCCCACAGGCTTGGAGACACAAATGGGCTCTCCAGGTCCTATCCCCGCCAAGGAGCAGCTCCTTGCAGCGACAGTAAATATTCGCTCCTTAAACACAGTGGCCGTAAAACTCTGAGCCCGATGGTCCCAGCTGCCACGCCAGCTCCCAGGATCTGGGTCAGTCATACGCAAAACGAAAGGTCAGCACTGCCTCTCAGTTGCTTTTTAATCCGATTCCACATCTCCCAGCTTCCGCCATCACCCTCCGCCAGGGCTCCACCAGGGCCCGGGCGCCTCATTAATGGGAACAGGGAGGGAGATGACATCATTTACATTTAATTGTCTTGTTTATCTGCCTGGCACTGTGGTTGTTTTAATAAAGGGCAGAGGCAGACAAAGGCTACATTTGCATCCTGGAAGCAGAGCCTGACAAGGGTCTCCTGCTTGTTGACATTTATTGTTTGCAAATGAGATAATCCAATAACCGAGGGCTGCACCAGGGCCCAGGGGAGGCACCCACCCCTCCTGTCTAGACCTATCAAGGGCCAGGGCAGAGCCCACCTCCTGCCTGGAGGGGCTCCACACCCCAGGACAAGCACCCAAGGGCAAACAGAAGCCAAGGCTGGAGGCCAGGCACTCACATGGGGTCTCAAGCAGGCCCCCACTCTCCTGATGGGTGCAAAATCCCTGTGATGCGGGAACTGTGAGCACTCAGAATGCTTTTACTGAGGTTGCTACTGGGTGACCTTCGCACCCACCCTGACTCGGGCCTCAGGAGAACACCTTTGAGAAGTCACCCAAGCCCAGCAGACTTCTCCAGACCCACACAGGAGTCTGGGGTGCAGGCCTCGCTCCCCTGTGATGAGTTGAGTGAATAGCGCATCCCAGGGGACTCATGGAGCCTGGGCTGTGGCCCCTCAGTTGCCAGGTCGGGCCTCAAGTGTGAGAAGTCTCTCAGAAGCTGCTTGAAACCCAAGGGGAGATGGAGCTGCCACAGGCACCAACCACCCTGACCAGGGCACCCTGCAGGCTCCCCAGCCCACAGGGAGCCTCCATCCTACGCAGACAGGTGGAGGGCCCTGGGCCCTCAAGTGTTGGTGTGCACAGGGAGATCCTGCAAGAGGGAAACCAGCAGGGACCAGCACAGGCCACATCCCACAACCTAGTCCAGGGCCTCCTGTCCCTCCTGGGCAGCGACCTCCTGCTCCCCCAGCCCCAGGCCTCCAAGCTCTAGAGTCTTGGGGACCTGGATTCAGGAGAAGATCTGTCACCCCTGGGGGCCAGGCTGGGAGCAGCCAGGACAGGCAGGCCAGAAGCCAAGGAAGGACAGCAGTCAGACCAGAGATCGCAAGCCTGATGCTCAGCCTGGTCCAGCATGAGGCGAGAAGGAGCCACCAGCCTGGACATCAACCCACGCCGTGGGCTGTTCTCCTGGGACACCAGCCCTCAGCCACATTGCTGTCCCCGGAGGTTGGGTCCTCACTGTGGCCGCTGAAGCCCAGGGTGGGGCAGCGTGAGCTCATCTCCCAGCTCCCCTCTGTGGGCTGCTGATGGTAGGAACCCTTCTCAGCCCTGAGCCCCAGATGCCACTGTCCCTGCTGGTGGCCAGGGAGGCCCCACCAGATGCAGCAAGTGCCACTGCAAGCTGGCTCCTCTCCCACTTGGCCACCCAGACCTGCTCATTCCCAGTCTCCAGCATCCACCCAGAAAGCGGAGTCTGAAAAAAGGGTGTAAGGAGGACAGCGGCTGGTGGCCTGGGACAGCAGCAAGCTGAGCAAGGGCCCCAGGGTCAGGACCCTGCACCCGCCCAGGCCCAGCGCAGCAGGGCACGATGACGCGATGTCTCTGTTGAAAGGGTCCCATTTCCCTCAGCGAAGGGGCCAAGGCCAAGGATTAGTCATCAGGAAAATGAGATTAAGCAGCCTTGAAATGGAATTAACATGACATCAAACTGCAGAATGTCATTCTTAACAGCCCTGTAAGATGCTTCGCACTTTAACCCCTTCCCAGCCAGGCCTCAGCCCCAAGAGCAGGGGCCCCACCAGGGAAGGAATGAGGGCCAGGACCCAGACAGCGCCCAGGGATGGGGAGCCCTGTGACCAACAGAGTGGACTCTGCAGCTTCAGACACAGCTGCCACCTGGGTAGATGGAGACCTGTAGCCAGGACCCAGCAGAGGACAATGGGACTGCAGCCGGGCATCAGGGCCAGGAAGGAGGGAGAGAGGATGGTGGGGCTCTGGCTTGGTGCCATCGGTCACCGGTTGTCCCCTTCACACAGATTCACCTGTGTGGCCTCCCTGGGCCCAGCACACCCTAAACCCTGTTCACCACCACCTGCAGCCTGGCGTCTGAGAGCTCCGATCACATGCACTAATGCTCTTTCCATCCTGAGGAGCGGGTTGGACTGGGAGGCCATGGGCAGACGGGCAGTGGCACAGCAATGCCACCTGTCCCGTGAGTCATCACCCAGACCACTCATGTGCCTGGGCCCATCTGGGGGTCAGGAGCTCCCTGAGGGTCAGAAGGAGGGAGGCCCTCCCAGCCCCAGGCCTGCACCTGTGCCTTCCCCAGCACATGTCTTCATGAGGACGAGCAGCAGCTGTCTTGCTGGGGAGCGTGAGGCCCCAGGAACGCGCTTCCTGTCAGGAGCCAGGGATTAGAGCAGCCCAAGTCAGTGGGCCGTCGCTGGGAGTATTTCTTAATAAATGGCTGTAGCATAATTTTTTTTTTTTTTTTTTTTTTTTTT
>NW_022900933.1:40928515-41023504 GCF_012274545.1 Fukomys damarensis | reverse complement strand
TTTTTTTTTTTTTTTTTTTTTTTTTTTTGTACCTGGGATAGAACTCCGATCCTTGCACTTGCGAGGCAGGCAGCAGAACCACTGAGCTAAATCCCCAGCCCACCTGATCATTATTTCTCATTTTCACTGAAGCAATTGCTCATCGCTGAGGCTGGCCCTCCACTGCCGACTCACTGAGCCAGGCTGGGCTGTGCATGCACCCATCAGGCTCAGGCCAGATCCATAGGCCCAGCTTGTGGTCAGCAGCTTGAATAGTGGGATTTGCGGTGGAGATGGACAGATCCCTGGCCAGGCACCATGCAGGGTGTGGGCAGCAGGACAGTGGCCCTGCACAGTCGCCATCAGCCCACTGCGGCAGTCAGGGCCCAGTCATCTCATCTGCGTCCATCCTCCCTCCACAGATGGGTCAGGCATCACCTCCAGGACCCGCTGTCCCCCCAGCACATTCTCTGCGTGGCTGGGGAGGGTCCCACCTCACCTCTCCATGCTCTTTGCTCCCACCTGGGGCACAACAGCTAGAGCAGCCTTTGCCCCAGGTAGGAGACCCCTGGGAGCCCGGGCACCACCAGGACCCTCCTCAGCCTCAGGAGCCTGGGCTCCTGGACACCAGCTGCAGCCCACCTGGGAAGCACAGCTGTGTCTGCAGACAGCAGCTCTAATGAGAGAACTCAGCTCCAGCACCCAGCCCCTTGGCCAAGGAGGTGCACCATTACCCTGGGAGCCACGTGATGTCAGAGTAAGAACCAGGGCTCAGGAGTCATGCCTGTGCCCTGAGCGGTGAGGGCTGGCACATCTAACCACTGCTCTGCCCTGCCACAGAGGGTCACCCAGGAGGGAAGCCTGAGCCTGCCTGAACTGGCCTGGGTGCCCTCCCCTCCAGCTCTGCGCCCCCGCCCCCAGCAGTCTGACCCACTGCAGAATTCTCCCAGCCTCAAGAGAACCAGAATCCAAAGAACCCAAGCAAAGCTGGTCCTGCTCTCAAGGGGACTCTGGCAGTGGATGGTCCCCGTGGTTCCCACCCCTGCTGGACAACAGGGTTGCTGAGGGGCCCGGCAGGGCTCTGCTATGGGCCCCAGGAGCATAGGCAACCACCACAGTCTCCATAGGGAACCCAGAAGGAACTGGCTTCTAAAGATGGAACCCAAAAACTTACTTCACGTTTTAGGATCCACCAGAAACCGCAGATGCTGGAAAGAACAAAACCTGCTTTCCAAAAGCCAGTGGAGGATGACACCCAGACAGGATGGGATTGAGAACGTGCTTCTGGGGCTCAGGCAGTGTTTGTGGACAACCTAAAGGGGGGACTGGAGCGATCCATGTGTGCAGGAACCATGTGTGCATTCTCAGCGGAGACAGAGCCACACAGTGGGGCAGCAGGGCCACTGCTCCAGGACACAGAACCAGGCCTGGCAGCCCGAGGTAGCCTGGCTCTGCCTTGCAGAGTGACAACATGGCCACCCTGGCCACGGGCCGCCCGCTTCCGTGAGATGCCATGATGTGGAGGGGAAGCCCCACAGCATCCCAGTGCGTCACAGAGCTGACCCCCGGGCCCGAGAGTGTGCTTGGTGAGGGTGTTCGGAGCAGTGTGGGGCTTGCCCAGTCTGAGGGAGCTCACAGAGGAGTGAAGTGGCTGGCCCCACGGGTGCTGGAGGACAGGTGGCTGGGAAGGCAGAGGCCTACGGGGACACTCATGGCCCGGACACAGCCAGGGGTGCTTGAGAATGAGCACGGCTCCACCTCCGCAGGGCTCATCCTGTCAGCGAGGCAGCTGCCGCTCCTCAGGCACAAAGCAAAGGGTCAGGGGACTGGTCCCCTGTCCACACCTGTCACTGTGGTGAGGCCTGCGGGGCATGAGATGGGGCTGGGCTGCCAACGTCCTGTGCAGTGAGCAGAGGGAACAGCGCAGGGTCTCCCTGCTCCATGGTGTGCAGCAGCTTCGGGTGAGCAGGCTTCGACAGGAGTAAGAGTAACCCAAGGCCACACAGGAAAGGAACTGGTACTGGCCAGAGAGGCAGCAGTGCCCTCAAGGCTGCACCAGCCAGGATGCATGGATGCGGGTTCTACTAGTCACCTTGGGGTGGGGGGGACCGGCCAGCAGGTGCCATGCTTCTCCTGACCTTCTGGGGGTCTGGAGTAGGATGGATGGGCTGCGCTCCCAGTCAAGTGGGGACAAGGTCCTGGTGCAGGACCCTTGGTGACCTGCCCCTCAGCCCAGGCAGTAGCACCCTGGTGGTCATGGAGGCCTCACATTAGTCATGAGCCCCTGGCTCTATCGGGCTGAGAAGAGAGTGTGTGAGGGCTGTGGGCTGGCAGCACAGTGTGGCTGAGCTCTGATCCTGGCCCCTCAAGCCTGGCCACAGACAGCCCCTGCTGGTCCTGCAGAGCCCGTCCCCACCTCATGCTGATGTCACTGGGATGTGCCCGCCCAAATGCTAGATGGAACCAGGGGATAAAGGTGCCTGCTCTGTCCCCAGCTGCCCATGTCAAGTCCTGTAACTTCATGTTCCCCTCTGATACTGGGACTGAGCAGAGCAAAGTCCACACCAGGGACCCAGGATCAATAGGAAGATGGGCAGCTGGACAGGACAGTGAGCAAAAAGTCAAAGTGGTACAAAAGGACACGTGGCCAGGAGCATGGAAAGTGTATCATCACACTGGCCAGATACATCCAGAAGCTGAGGCCGCTTCTCACCAAGCTGGTAAAGAACAGCAGTGTTGCCTGGGCAGGGTGGATGATTAGGGTGTGGTGTCAACATGAAGGACTTTGGATCTGCCTGGGGTGGTGGAGCACACTTCTAGGGACATCTGGGTGGTCACAGAGGTGTGACTTTGGGCACCGTGTATGGTCCCTGAGCACTTCCTGTCTGGAGCTCCTTCACCTGTTCTGCTTCCCATCCACCATGAACTAAGCAACTTGGCTCCACCACACCCTTCTGACATGATGTTTCTGCCTTGGAGCAGCTGACCATAGACCAAACCCCCTGAAACTGTGAGCCAAACTACAATTCCTTTAAGGCACAGGTGTTGAGTGTTGTGTCCCAGTGATGGGAAAGCTGACTAGTGTAAGTGGAGCGAGGGACAAGAGGGCAGGTGGTCCTGCTGCCCCAAGAGACAGTTGGCCATGGCTGACATCTGCCCACCAGTGCTGCTAACTGGGGGCATCAGAGAGCAATACCACAGCAGAGGCCCCAGAGAAGTGACAGGTGAAATAGGTCAGGTTCCTGGTGTGTACAGGTTCCCGGGCAGGAGGGTGCTCGGGGCAGTGAAGGAAAGCTGCAGGCAGGAGGAAGTGGCTAGGCCCTAGGATGAAGGGTAGAGGTCCCACTCTCCCACAGGGCAGGCTGGGCACCTGGCTTGGCATCACATGCAGCAGGCTAATATCCAAGGCCAACGCCATGGCCTATGCACCAGCCCCATTAGTCCTCACTCAGGGCAGATTGGGACAGCCACCTCCTCTTCCTCAGAAGCCCAGCCAAGGCCCCGGGTCAAGGCAGAGATGGCCCTGTCCCCAGCTTCAATGCTGGAAGCCCTGGTCTAAGACTTGTGGCTGGCCAGGCCAGTGCATGGCTGTAGGCAGAGGGCAGATGGCCTGGGCAGCACTAACCTCACCCTGTGAGGCCTGGGCCTTGCCTGCGTGAGTGTAGACTGTTCCTGGGCCCCAGGGGCCTCCAGGGCCTCTGCCTCCTGGCTGCCAGCACACACCAACTGGTAGCACTGCCAGCCCCTACTGATCTCCCTAGAGACACACAGCTCCATCCCAACCGCCTCTCAGATGGCATGGAAGGGCCTGAGAGCCCTGAAGACAACAGCATATCCACCTTTTATGGGCCACTCTGCAACCAGGGAAGCTGGGTGGAACAAATGAGATTGGAATTTTATGATTCTTTTATAGCATTGCTCAGCAGATAGCTTTTTTAAATTAGCTTCTAACTGACACCTATGGCAACTCTAAATAATTCACCAGCCCCACCTCCCTCATCCAGCCAGGTGCTCAGAGCAGCCACCTCTTTCCCCCACACTGATGGTGCAGGGCTAGGGAGGGACAGACAGTGCTGGCCAGCTCTCCACCTCCTGCATAGGAAATGCCCAGGGGTAGGGGTGGGGGCAAGGTGACCTCCTGCACCTCTTTCTGGGAACAGGACGGCCCAGGAGTGGGTGACACCACAGATGCAGGGATGATGGGTAACTGTGGCTCTGAGAGGGGCTCAGGGATCCGATCTGAGTAGGCAGAGGCACCCTGTGTCTCCTACGATGGGAGGACCCTTGCCGCCCCCCTCACCTCCATGTGACCTGGGCCCGACCCCCCGGCAGTGGCCACCTGTCCCAGAGGAGCAGCCCAGCTCCACACATGGCCCAGGCCTGGGCCTCCATGCAGCTGGTGGCGCTGCTCTGGGTGGAGATTGGCCTCCACAGGGCACCGTGATCACCCCGAAACCCTTGGCACTCTACCGCATTCCCTCAGCTCCAGGAAATGTCCACCTGGACCCAGACGCTGGGCCATGCAGGGTGAGAGGCAGCCCTGGTGTCAGGGGCTTCGGATCCTACTCTGCTGCTGTCCCTGCTCTTGGCTCCTTGACCCCAGCCCAGGAGGGAACATCACTGAGCCAGCTCCCGGGTTCCAAGAGGACAGGCTGTACAGGTGACAAGCACAGAGGCAGCATCCAGAGGTGATACCAACTGTAAGTGTTCCAAAGCCCCTTACCACCAGCGCTGCCTGCCCAGGGGCCAGGAGGCCAGGGCCACCATTCCCCTGCATGGGATCAGGGCAGGGTATGTGTGGCAAGGCAGGCTCAGGAGATGCAGCCCGGGACAGCTCGCTGCAATCTGCCCTTTGGTTCTGTGAACAATAAAAGCTCACACTGGTCCTCTCATACCCAAAACCACTGTCATCACCAAAGCCGGCCCTAGGATTCAGTCAGAGTGATACACTTCCCATCCAGGGGCCCCTACTCTGTTCCTTTGGGGTCCTGGGCTCAGGGAAGCCTTGTCACTTGGGCACCAGGTGCTGGCATCACACACAAGAGGGCACTGAACATTGCAGTATGTCAGTTGTCAGAGTCCTTCAAGACCTGAGCACATGACAGCGGCCGGGTTCTGAGACCACAGGGAGCTGCTGTGGCATCTCCGGCCCCACAGGGCAGGGGTCTGGCTCCCAGGACTGTCAAGAAGGCCAGGCATGGTGGGGAGGACAGGGCTACAGTGCTTCTGCTCAGGTGGGTTCTTGGGTAGCCAGGTGCTGACCTGCCCTGTGCCTGCCCCAAGGAGCCCCACTCACCAGCCCCTGTGTGCTGCCCCCAGGCCTGCAGAGGAAGGCCAAGACCACAGGCGGGACCCTCACCCACCTGCCACAGGCCTCGCCCCTGTGCAGCTCCACATCCTGGGGTCCTCCAGGGTGAGATCAACCCAGACCTCTTACTGCATCCCAGGCCACCCTGGGCAGGGTGAGGACAGGGAGGGCCTTGGGCTCTGGAGCGGCCTTCACTGTGGGCTCTGAGCATCTGGGTCCTGTGCACTGGGCCTGGTCTTTACACCCATCACAGTGGCTCCCTGCCCAGCTGCCCTCTGACCCTGACTCTGGGTGTGAGGCATGAGGTACCAGACTGCGGCTACAATGGGGAGCTCTGTGAGCCTCGGTGCCCAGTATCACCCAGGCCCATCACCAGTCCTCACACTGCCCCTCCACCCTCCCGCAGCTGCACGTGCTGGGCAACCCGGAGCAGATGCCAAACCTGCACATGCATGTGCACATGTGCACACACGTGTACACACTCCCCCATCGCCCCAGGGCTGCCCCACCTCTGCCTGCTGCCCACCCAGCCCCAGCTCAGCCATCACTGTCTCCCATGATCCTGTTTCCTGTGGATAATGGTTCTGCAGCTGCTGCCCTGTCCCCCACAGAAGCTTATACCTGGACCAGAACCTGGTGCTTCCCAGGTGCTCTGCAAATATTTGCAGGATGATGGAACCCAGTGCCTCTGCCTGCCAGACACAGCACTAACCACTTGGTAAACAGCATCTCACTAACAGGAGGAGGCTGAGCCCCACCACCGCCTGGGAGGGAACTGCGGCCTCAGCTGGGGCTCAGAGTGGGTGAGTGACTTGTCCGAGGTCACACAGCAGTAAAGTGGGGCCAGGTGTCTGCTCCAGACTCTGACCCTGTGCGGCTGCCAGCAACACCTTCACTTGATCCTCCTGGGCTGCAGAAGCAGGTGAATCTCCCTGTCCACAGATGAGCTGGGGCTCAGTGCCCTATGCCCCAGCCAAGGTTGCAGGGCCTTGCATTCACAGCCAGCAGGGACCCTGTTGTGCTTGGGCCTGAGGCCAGAGCTGCCCGGGTTTGGATGTTTCTCCAAAGGCAGGCCACCACACACAGCCCTCCCCAAGTGGCTTTCAAGAAATAGCTCCTAATTAGCCGATTGCTGGCTCCTGGTGCTGCCAACCCTTCCCGAGGCGTCTGGCCGCAGCCTGGGTGCTCACATATGCCAGGCGGCCCTGCCAGGCGAGCTGGAGCCGCTCCCCGCCTGGCAAGGCTGATGCCGCTGCCACTGGCTCGACACTGAGCTGCAGCTCCCGGCCGATTCCTGGGGCTCCATGTCCTACCTGGCCAGAGGCCCCGTGGAGGCAGGAAAGGGACCAGCACAGCCTACCCTGCCTGTGGCCACATGTGGGGTCCCCATCCCTGACCCAGCCCAGTGGATGCCACGGCGGGGGACCCAGCTCAGCTCCTTATCCAGCAAGCCAAACATCCTCATTCTCTTAATTATTGAACAGATTTTACCCCAAATAATTAGGCAATTTAAATCATACAATCTTTCTCCAAGAACTATATTTAACCCTGATTTGAATGTAATTTACACGTCTCGGCTTCTTGAAGCAGCTCTGGAAGCCAAAACACAGATCAAATATTTTTTAAATGTCAAATGCTGCTTAATTGTGGAAGATGCTGAGTTTATTTATACAGTAAGTGTTTGATCTTCTACTCTCTTCTCCCCCCAAAGTAATTTTTCCTTAATCCATTCGATACCCCAATTTCTCTAATAACCAGAAAATTAAAATAACACACAAGAGGCCCTCAGATTTGTAAAGCATTTTGAGATGCATATTCAAATTGGAGGCAGAAACTCTCTAACTGTAAGCATTAGAGGATTGATTTCATTAAGGCAAAAAGAGTGTCGGTGCTGGGCCCTCATGCCCCCTTTCTCCTGGAAACTAGACCTACTCTGACGTACCGTGCTTGTGGCCAAAGGAAGGTGAAGACGGCAGAGCCACAGGTACTGTTGAAGTCTGTGTGGGGCACGGCACACCCCATTTCATGGGTGGGTGAAAAACTCCCTCTCTCAAAGAAGGAAAGGGACAGACCATGGCAACCCTGCAGCCGCCCAGCAGACACTTCCAGAGCCCCAGACTGAGGTATACCCAGCACATTGCACCAGGAAGGCTGAGGCAGGCAGCAAAAGTTAGAGCCCAGTCTGGGCAATTCAGTGACTTAGCAAGACCCACCTCAAGGTAGGAAAGGGCAGGAGATGCAGTCCCAGGATCAGAGGAAAGAAATACTGGGGAAGTTTTGGGCAATCCCAGAGTTGCACACCTGACTCTACTTGCAGGAGCCCTCACCGCTGCCCTCACCTCTGAGTGCCACCATCTGGGGGCCTCATCTCTGTCTTTCCCTATCCATCCCATGTGTAAAGTAGACATAAGTAAACACCTGCTCCATGGGCACCAGCACCGTCCCTCCTCCTGACCCATGCTGCACATGGCCCGCGTGGTGTTCTCATGCCTCGTCTGTGCAGCCCACACCCCTGGAACTGCCCTGCTCTCTACAGCTGTGCACAGTTGCCAGAACTGCCCGGGCTTCCTGGGGACAGCAAAGCCCCCGCCCTCTTCCTGTGCAGTGTCACCAGACTGAAAAGATTTAGGCACTTTGCAGGTAATGACAAGACTCTACCTGCTCTGGCCACCAGGTGGGGTCAAGGTGGCCTTTGCTGAATAAATCATTTCTCTGATTTATCTTTTCTTAATTAAGAGATGAGAAAAAGTTGCTTCTTCCTGGCTGCTTGCAAAGCAATTTGCATCTGAGGGCATCTCTTCCTGGCGGTACCTTATCTGTCGTTTCCAATAGCAACCAAGATACACCAGCGACATTTGGTTTCCAAACCTGTTTGCCTAAATCACAACCCCCTCTGTGTTCTGCCTTCCAGCATATCAGGGAAGATGGTTTGGCCAAATGCTTCTCTGCTACATGAAAGTGCTGCTTCTGGCCACTGGTCACAGCTTCCTCGCTCTCTCTGCCAAACCACAAACTCTAAGTTTGGGGGATAGAAGCAGCAGGATTCTAGGTGCCAACATCTCTGCTGGCAGCCAGTGCCAGGCTGTGCTAAGGTCAGAGCAGCCTCGGGCCTTGTGGGCCCAGCCCTGGAGGTCTACTCCTCACTGAGGCACCGTCACTGACGCCCAGGTGTACGAATAGCAGGCACTTGCTTTTAGACCACAGCAGGATTAAACTATAAATCCGTGACAGGAGAGAAGGTGGGACATCCCTGAATATTTGGAGAGTAAGCGACACACTTCTAAGTAGCACATGGGTCAGAGGAGAAGTCTCAGGGAAACACAAAAATATTTTGGGCTACATAAAAATACAGCTCTTCAAAATTGCTGGGCTGCCACACAAGCAGTGCTTGAAGGAAATCTGTAGCATAATGCAAGGTTAAGTGAGGAGAAAGACCTCAAATAATCTACGGAAATTGAAAATACAAGAACAATGTAAAACTAGAGCAAACAAGGAAAAAAGAAAAGATAAAAAAATTATTGGCATCAGTGAAATTGAAGACAGGAAAGCAACTGAAAAAATTAACAGAACCAAAAGACCTTTGGAATCAATAAAAGTGATAAATCTCCAGCCAGGTTAAGAAAAAAATCAGAAATGAAGGAGGATGGCTACCACTGTCCTGGACACACTAAGGAGCTAATACAAAATCAGATATCTACACACTGAAAAATGTGAGATGAAACAGAGCAACTCCTTAAAAGACACAACCTCTGTCAGGAGAAACAGAGACCCTAAACATGAAGAAGTCCAAGTGAAAAGGAGAGGCGGTCATTAGCCACCTTCAAAACAGAATCACCAGGCCCAAAGGGCCCAGGGGTGAACTCTACCAACCTCGTGAGGACCATTTGCCACTTGAAAACAGTGAAGAAAGGACGCTTCCTACTCATGGCACAAGACCACCATGGCTCTAGCACAGAACCAGATAAAGACAGCACTAGAAAAGTAACTCTCATGAACACAGATGCAAAAACCATCAGCAAAATATCAGCACATCAGATCCAACAATGTGTAAGCACCATTACACACAGTGACCACATGGGATTTATTCCAGGTATAATTTTCCATTTGGAAAGCAATGAATAAGTGAATCTATCTCCTAGAACAAACAAGCAAGGTTGCAAGAGACATGGTTAATATAAAAGTCAAATGCTCTCTGACATATTAGTACTAACAATCAGAATTGGAGTTTTTAAAAAATAATGTCAGTTGCAGCACAATCCCCAAACAACAAAGTACCAAGATGTGAATCTGACATGCCAGGTGTGGGGGCTGTGTGCTGAACAGCACAGAACTCTGAAGGCTGAGCTCAGAGCACCTGACTGGACAGGGAGTTCCCTTTAACGTGGTCCACAAGGTCACTGCACCCCCAGTGACGTCCAGCGAGCTCTTGTGTAGACACTGACAGACCCACCTGGAAGCTTGACCCGAACATCAGAAGACCAGGGACTACCCTCACAACAGTGAGGAGAAAAGCTGCAAGTCTCAGGCTTCTCAATTCCACTTGGTGACAGAACAAAGGAGCCAATCACCAGCAGAGATCCGGGGAGAACTCCACAAACCCTGCCAACTTTATGCTTTGTCTTTGACAGAGGCGAGAAGGCAACACAGTAGAGAAAAATGGTCTTTTCAAATGACATTCTGAAACAAGTGAACATCTAAAGGGCAAAAAATAATCATCCAGACATAGGCTAAGGACAATTTTTGCAGAAATTATCTCAAAATGAATCATAGACCCAAATGTAAATGGCAAAACTATAAAACATCTAGATGAAAATATAACCTTGGGGTTGATGCCGAGACTCTGGTTACATCAACTAGAAAAGCGAAAACTGACAAGTTGGACTGTGTGTGTGCGTCCCTGGGAAATGAACCCAGGACCTTCGCGCTGAGCTATATCCATATTCTGTTTTCTAATTTTTATTTTCAGACAGAGTCTCACTGGTCTTGAACTTGCAATCCTCCCGCCTCAGCTTCCCACAATGCTGGGATGGCACGTGTGTGCCACCACACCCAGGACCTTTCTAAAAGTAAAACTTCCACCTTAAGAAACACATCTTTTAGAGAATGATGAGATAAGGCCCAGGCTTGGAGAAAAATCTTTGCAAATCTCATACATATCAGGTAAAGAACTTATATCTCAAGTATACAAAGAATCAGCAAACAAGCAAGGCATTTTTTCAATGGGGTAGAGGTCAAGCAAACGCCTCACTCACATTAGGTAAGCGCATGGGGCACAAACGTGAAAAGTGGCTTGGGATCATTTTCTATGAAGGAAATGCAAATTAAACAATGAGACACCACTATGTGTGAACCAAGGTGGCGCAGTTCCAAGACATGACAATACTGACTGCCAGTGACAGAGTGGCGTAACAGCCACTTCCCTTCCTCACTGGTGGCAATGTGGAACGGGCCACCCCTCTGGAAGGCAGTCTGGCAGTTCCTGACAATGCTAAACATAGTCTTACCATATGATCCGGCAGTTGAATTCCTAGGTGTTTACCCAACTGATTTCCAAACGTATGTCCACACAAAAGCCTGCATGCAAATGTTTATGCAGCTTTGTTCCTAATTGCTAGAAACCAGAAGCAACCAAGATGGCTCGGCGGGTGGGTGGAGGAACAAATCCTGGTCTATCCATCCAGACCACGGAGCAGTAGTCATGGAGAAGGAAAAATGGACTAGCAAGCCACAGAGGCACAGAGGAGCCAACAGGAACGGTAGTGCTGCATGGGTCCAACTCTAAGATGTTTCGGAAAAGAAAAAGCCGTGGAGATGGGTGAACAACTGGGGTGTCAAGCATTTGGGCCAGGGAGGCTAACTAGGGGGGCCCAGGGGTTGGGCACTGATGATTCTGCAGGGCACTGGAGTGGTAACATGTGCAGCTTTCCCGACTGTAACAGATAGCTGGGACTCAGCTTGCAGAGAGAAGAGCTTTTTGGGCTCACTGGGGATTTCAGGCCATGACTGATTAGCCTGCAGCAGGCCAGGACGTCTCAGCAGGAGTGCTTGGTGGAGCAAAACCCTCATCTCACAGCCAGGAAGAAAGAGGAAGAGGGAGATGGGCCTTACCATCCCGTTGCAGGTCACAGCCAGTGTCCTGAGGAGCTCCCACTAGGCCCTGCCTCTTAGAGCTTCCACACCCTCAACAGTGCCAAGCTGCGACCACTGTGCCGTGAGCACAGGAACCAGGGTCTTCAGGAGGCTCAGGACTGGGAGGCTGGTTCTGAGCTGGGGCATCAGCGCCATGTGTGTTCAGCTTCACAGACACGAGGTGGCCAATTCCATGGGTCCCCTTCCTGCCACAGGCCCACCTTGTTCTAGGGTGTCTGGGAGGCATGTCCAGAGACAATGGCACTGGAACCAGTGACCTCGGCAACACCAGCAGCCCTGCCCAGGCAGGCAGTCAGTGCTGCTGCCTGTTGGGAGCTGAACAGAGCAAGACATGGAATGCCTGCCCCGATTCCACAGCTGGGACATCTCATCTCGTCTTCTCTGGCCCTGGGATGGGGCTCAGCCACCAGGTTCCTGGTCCTCAGGCCTATAGACACATGCTGACTCACACCACTGGCTTTCTGGGGTCCCCGCTTTGCAGCCATGGGCTTCTCAGCCTCCTGACCCTGGGAGCTGTCCCTGTGATGGCCTCCCCGTGTGCGCACGAATGTGCAACCTGCTGCTCCGGTTTCTCTGGAGAGTCCTTAAGCACAGACAGCTACATAGAGAAACCTGCATGTGCACATGTGTGTTTGTGGTCAGTGTGTGTGTCTCACACACACACACACACACGCACACTGTGGAGAAACCAGGGAGCAGCGCACCCAGAATCCGGCAGGATGGGGAGGCCTCACAAGAGCACTCTGCCCTCCAAGGAAGACAGAAGGCCCAGAGTGCAGACACAGCCACTAGCCTGGGCCGGCCCACAGCCCAAATAAGGCCGTTACCGCGCCCACCTCACCCAGCACCCAGGAAAGCACCCCCAATTCTGTGCGCGGAGCACTCAAGGCCCCAGTTCAGAGCCTCCTGCCTCCAAAATACACTCTTTGTTAAGTGTAATGGGTTTTAGGGAATTTATTTTGCCAATTTTAGAACCCACCATAAAGAAGAAATATGAGAGAATTTTATGAGGTGTAGTGTGTATCTTTAATACTCGTATTTTTTCTCGAAATGCTGAGAATATCAATTACGTTTATGGCTTCATGAGGAGGTACTCCAACCCTATGGCTGGCAAAGCCAGACCTGGCAGAAAAGAAACAGCCGGGCCATGCGGCCCAGGGCCAGGATGATCTTTGTGGGGTAAGTTGACCTCGAACAGCCCAGCACTGGCCACCTGGGTCTCTGTGTTTGGTATCAGCTTCCACACACATGCATTGTGGGTGAGTGTGCATTGCCTATATGTGTGCTGTGGGTGTGTGCCTGTGTAAATATGCATGTGTATGTGTGTGTTGTGTGCTCACATGCACGTGTCTGCACCTGTGTTTGCATATGTGGTGTGTGTGGGCACATGGTATGTGGCACGTGTGCATTGTATGGTGTTTGTGCAGGTGTGCTCTATGTGTGTGTCACCTGTGTGTGTATGTGTGGTGTGCTTGTGCACAAGGCCCCCAATCCAATCACGCTCTCTAAGGACAGTCCTGAAGTAAGGGGGGGGTGCTTGGGAACAGAGGCCACTCTCCCAGCCCAGACAGTGGCTCCTCTCGGGAGCAGCTGGGCCACACCCTCCTGGGCAGCAATGTGCAGCCTGCAGGCCTCCAGCCCAGCCCTCGGGCCCTGCCTGTCCACACCTGGTCTCCCCCATTGGGCCTGCAGAAGCCAGTGTCAGCGCCTCAAGGACCCCGGTAACAGGCAGGGTGGTCTGGGGTTTCCAGGGCTAGGAGTTGAGCTGGCAAGCCCACCCTCCTCAGGGAGTAGGAGGTCAGCTGTGAGGAGGGTGGCCTGGGCCCTGACTGCTCCGCACACTGCCCACATCCAGAAAGCAGCATCATCATGGTGGTGCGCATCCCGGATGGGCTGGGAGCCTGAACTCACCCCGCACTATACGCAGACACGTGTGCACACACACACTCTCTCCCACATGTGCATAAGCGCAAGTGTGCATGTCGGCCTTGGGGGCCTCTGTCCTTAGGAGGAAACAGCTGAGGCTGCGGCCTGGCCAGGCCCACTCTCAGGGGCCAGAACCCGGTCCACAGCAGCCGCTCTGGGGTGACCTGCCAGGGGCGCCCACTCCAGCCCTGCTCAGAGTTATTTACTGTTCCAATGTGCACGTTTGTTTAAAACCTGCTGTGGGATTCATCCTCTCTGCCACTTACGTGGCCATTATCGGCCATCGCAAAAGTGCCGAAGAGAGAGTCATAAATGGCCCAGATTTATGAGGCAGCAGGAACACTGGCGAACAGGAGAAAATTAAATCCTTTACCTGCAAGGTTATTTATGAGCACAACTGACATGTGCTGCCACACTGGTGAGTGGTCCCCGAGCACATTGGGCATCTGTCCTGTGTAAACCCCGCATCCCTCTCGCCAGTCCCGGTCCCAGCGCCCCCAGCTCAGGACCCAGGTCAGGGCCGCACCCTATCCCAGTGTACCTCCAACTTGCTGTGTGACCTTATGAATGCCCATGTCTCTCTAAGCCTCGGTTTACCCCTCTGAGTCAAAGAGGAAGTAACTAGGTGGGCTCTGAGATTGTGTAGTCCAGGAGCAAATTAGTGCTGCCCCTGCCCGGCCCCAGGCCACTGCAAGCCCCGCAGCCTGCTAAGCCCCTGCCCGTGCTACTCCTCATTCCTTGCCACTGCTATTGCTGCTTCTGGTGCCAGGCACCCACATCTTGGGCCAAGGAGAAAGGCAGGACTGCCTGGCTGCCCCTGCTTCACACCTCCATCCCACCCATCCTAGGGAAGCTGCCCAAGCGACGCCTGAGTGGGCTCCAGGTGGGACAGTTTGCCACAGTTACCCGCTTGAAGGGCGGGTCAGCAGGTCTGGGCCCCACTGCTGCTCAAGGGCTGGGCTGGAGGCACAGCCAAGAAGGTGAAGGAGGGCCGAGGCCCCAAAGCAGCCCGTGCAGGCCAAGCAGCTTCGGCCCCAGCACAACCCAGCAAGTCTGGGTGGGGGGAGCAGGAGGCCCTGGTTCCCGAGGGCTGCGTGGGTGTCCCAGGGACAACCCTTGTGCGACAGGAGTCACAGAACACTGCACCCTGGGAGAGGATGCAGGCTCTCAGGACGGCCCTGAACAGCTGGCAGCCAGCCAGATGTGGGGCCTGACTCCAAAGCCATCTCTTTCCTGCTGTCCCCCACCCCTGCCCACAGCCTTCCTCCCAACTGCTCTCCCATCCAAGAGAGCTCCAGGACCCCTAAGTCCCGAAAGTGCCACCTTCCCTTGGGGACAGCAAGAGATTCCTTGTAACAGAAGCAGCAGGTGGTGATGGGGGAATTTTTCCATTTTGTCTTGTTTCCACTTGTTTTTAAAAAATGGAAAGTGCCAGGGACTGTGATTGCCCATAAAGCTTTGTATGCACTTAGAAATGCGCAGGGCACTTTCTGAGAAAATAAGAGTTTGATTTTTCAATCAAAGTCCAGTGCACATGGAGCCTGAGCCCTGAGAAGGCATCTCCTTTGCAAACAGCCCAAGGCACCAATGCCCCAACTCCTAACCACAGAAGAGCTGAAGAACCAAGGTCCAACCCCACCCTTGGTCCAGGCCTGGGGGCGCCTCCCCCAGAGGAAGCCCTGTGGACTGAGCCCTGGCTGGACTGGCCTCCCCTTCCCAAGTCCACTCATGCACTCCAGCATCCTTGCAGGAGCCTGGGGGGTCAGTACCTAGACCTGGGTAGGAAGGGAGAGGGAGGCCTCTGCCCAGGGACCTCAGCTGCCCCTCTGCCAGCAGTACCAGACACTTACCTCAGCACCAGGATGTCAAGGTCCCTGCCCAGAGCTAGTTCATCAGGCCCTACACCTGGTTGCCCTTCAGGAGCTCCAATGTCTCCCCACTCAATGGTTCCCCTGCCTGACTCTGCCTTGAGACCCCACCTGGACTCCCTGTCTTCTGGCTGGCCTGACCAAGGTACCAGTGCCTGGCTGGGTAGACAGGACAAGGCCTTTGGAAGGCCCAGAGGAGGGACATGCCGGGAGGACTGCTCTGACCATGGCTGAGCCCCAAAGGTGGGAGAGAGAGAGGCCACAGTGGTAGTGGAGCAGGATGGACCAGGGGAGGACTGCTGAGGCAGCACAGGGGAGAGCCACAGGGGCCATTCAGATCTCCCACCAGGCTGGCCACTGCCTTATACGGAAGCTGGGCCTGGCCCTCCTGGACTCCATGTCCCCAGCTGGATGAGGAGGGATGTTGGAGTGGGATGAGGACCTGCTCAAGGTCACTGGGCTGCTGCTCACTGCTGAGACCTTGTCCCTGAGGGCCACCTGGGGTCACCACGGTAACCCTGCAGACAGCTTGGTTCGACCATTCTGGTAACAGGCACGACCCCTCCATCGCTCACTTGTTTCCTCCAAGCATAATTGAAAAATCAATATGTTGCAGAATTTCTGTGCAAACCGCAAACACAATCATCTACAATCACAGCCAGGGTGATCCGAGGCTCAGCAGCTGCATCCCAAGAGGCCCTGGCGAGGCCAGCCCTGGCTGGGGATGCCGACCCCACCACTGCCTGCAGACCCCGCCAGGGCCAGCCTCCAGGCTCCCTCCTGCCTGGGTAGACCTCACTCCAGATTCAATCATGCCTTCCCCTCCGCGGCTTCTGGTCACGCTGCGCCTGGCCTCGTAAATGATGGCACGTAATGAACGGTGTGATAAGTCTATTAATCGTGAGCATAGTTGCGCATGGCCACACCACACCTGCCATCAAATGGATCCAAGTGGGAGCTTATTACATTTTATCAACTCAGCTTCCTGAGTCCGGCGCAGTCAGAGTCATTGGGTTTTATGAGTTCGCTCAATTTTGCCCAAGGGAAGAAGGTACCATGCAAGGAGAGAGCCACCAAGTCCCTCCAGTAGGAGGGCGAGCCAAGGCCAGGCCTGGAGAAGGCTTGGCCTCTGCTCGGCCTGCCCCAGCCCCAGGCCCGGGACCTGTTCACCTCAGAGCCTCATGGTCGCCAGCCCTGCATCACCCAGCTGAGCACTCCCAGGGCAGGGTATCCTCCTGGGTGCAGGAGCAGCCCTGTCCACTGGCTGAACACCCTGCCTCTTCCCTGATGAGGGCCCTTCCACCCTGGCCTTGACCCAGAGCTGGACCTGCCTCAGAGGCGACAGGGAAGGGAACCAGGCTGCCAGGTGCCTGGAGCCCCCAGCCAGGGCTCACCTCTCCCCCTAAGCTCCAGTGCCCAAGGGGGGCCCAGGGAAGAGGTCAGGAGAGCAGGATCCACAAAGGCCTCACCTGCCTCAGAGCAGCCCCTCCTCACTTGACACTGCTCCCACTGCTGCTCACCCGGATGTCGTATTTCCTTCCCAAGAGCACCTGCCAGGCGAGCCCACCTTCCCAAGACCTCTTCCTGCACACGGCAATACCAGCTCAACACCCTGCTGAACCCAAACCAGTCCCTCAGGTCACACACCCCATCTCACTCCCCACCCCGGGCTGAGGCCACCACACTTCTACCCGCACTGGACCACAGGGGACCTCTTCCCCATGAGAGTCCAGGCCTGGGCAGAGACCTAGCCAGCGCTCCAGCATCCACCCAGGTCCTCCATCCCTTCCTTCTAGTTTCCCCAAGGTTGAAACCCAGGTTGGCTCTGCTTCTCACTCTGTCAACCCTCTGCCATCTGTGCTGTCCGACCCAAAGGCCACAGGGCTCCTGGGTACTCAAAAGGCAGCCCCTGCAACTGCAGAGCTCATTTTCACGTTTTTATGTAGTAGCTTTATTGGGGGTAATTAACACAGAAGGAGCTGCATATATTTAAAGCATACATTATGGCAGGTTTTAACAGACACACACACCAGCAAAACCACCCTCAAAGTAAAGGCAATTAATATACAGTGTATCAAACTATCCATTGTACTGATTATTTTTTATTTTTGCAATACCAGGAACTGAACCTAGAGCCTTCATACTGAGATATATCCCCAGGTTTTTTGTTTTGTTTTGTTTTTTTAAGACAGGATCTTACTAAACCACTAAGTTGCATAGGCTGGCCTTGAACTTTCAATCCTTGTGCCTCAGCCTTCCCAAGTGTGAATATTTCTTCTTGTCCCTTTGTAATCCTGCCTCCCATCCTCCTTGTCCCCAGCCATGGACTGATTTTCTATCATTACCAGTTAGTTTGCATTTTCTAGTGTTTAATATGAATCATCTACACAATCACACACAATTTCACCCTGTGTCTAGCTTCTCTCAGTGGCTATCAGCCACTTGTCCCTGTCACTGTGGACACGTGGGCGCCGTGGGAAGAACTGGTTTTATTCCTTTATTCCCTGGTACAGCTGCTGCCGCCCTGAGGCTGAGAGTGGGCGCTCACATCTGCCTGGATGGACACATCTCCACTTCCCTAAGTGGCTTAGAATCAGAGGAAACCACCAAGCTGTTCCCCCGCACTTGTGCCCTGTGACACGCTTGCCCACCAGCCACCTGCACAAGCTCCCATCCTCCCTCTGTGCTCAGTGTGGCCCTCTTTTCAATGTTAGCTGTCCTAAGAGGGATGCACCACTACCCATGGTGGCTTTAATGCTTGTGTCCCCGGGACACGTCCGCTGAGCATCGCGGGTGTACTTATCCATAGCTCATTGTTGGTTGTGTGTCGTTTCCTTCTCGCGTATGGTAGAATTCATTTCAAAAGCTACATGGGCCTGGAGCGTTCTCTTTAGGAAGGTTTCCAACCACAAATGCAGCTTCTCCCAGAGGCATCAGTCAGTTTGGTGTCTACCTCACCCTATACACACATTAGTAATTCTTGTCTTTCAGAATCTGTCCATGTTGAGTAGCTGAATTCGCTGGCACCCAGTGCTGCAGTGGGGCCAGCATCCTCGGTACCAGTCTTGGGCTGACGGCACCTGCTCTGGGCCTGATACTGGTCATGTACTCCCCTCGCTTTCTCTTGACTGCTCTGGCTGAGGGTTCATTCATTTTACCAGTCAGCTCAAAGAGCCCATTTTGGTTTCATCAACTCCCTCCATTGTGTTTCTGCCTTCACGTTACTTTATTTCTTCTTTCACTGGCTTGGTTTGCTCTTCTTTTTCTAGTTTCTGGGGGTACAAAATGAAATCTTTGACTCGAGATCTTTCTTCTTTTCTAATCTACATATTTAAAGCTATAACTTTCCCTCTAAATAGCATGTTAGCTAATTCCACAAATTTTGATACGCTGCATTTCATTTTGTTTCTGTACAAAATGGCATCTAATTTCCCTTTAGATTTCTTCTTGACCCATAGGTTATCAAAAAATGCTAATTAATTTCTAAGTTTGGAAGAATTCTCCAGAAATATTTCTAATTTAACTCCACTGTGATCAGGTAATACTCTCTGTGTCTTGGAGGCTTTCCTGTTCAGGGACTTGTTCTGGGGTTCAGAACAACGTGCACCCCAGGAAGTGACCCAGGAGCCCTTCAAAATGCTGGGCATTCTATTATTGGGTGGAGTGTTTCATACATATTAGCTTCCCCCCTCTTCCTCCTTCTTTCGGATTAAGTAAATATTCTTTGGCAATTCCCTCCCATCCTTTTAGTTGGTTTATTAGCTGTTACCGTTCTGTAATCTGCTGGCTGCTTTACGGCATGCGGCACATACCTATAACCTGTCACAGTTCAAGGCCATCACACAACCTCCTACACTGTAAGGATGTAACAACAGCCCATTTCTATCTCTGCCCCAAAACTGTACTGTTCTGCAATGCACTTTAACAGGTGTCATAAGCTCCCCTCTAAATTATTCTTGCATAAATAATCCCATTATCTTTTAAAGAAACTAAAATAGCAAAAATAAGTCTTAAACACTTACCTATGAAAGCTCTAATCCTGGAATACTCTATCTCTTATGTAGATCGGTATCACTTTTCTCCTGCCTAGAGTACTGCCTTTAACATTTCTTTCAGTGCAGGTCTTCTGGCAGTTCTGTTAGCTTTTATGCCTGTAGAAGTTTTATTTTGCCTTTGCTTTTGGAAGATATTGTGATATATACAAGTCTTGGTGGATGGAGTTTTTTTCTTCATCCCTTTAAAGATGCCCACTTTCCTTCCTCCAGCTGGCATTATTCACGGTGCCAACCTTGTCTTCTGTTTTCTGGAAACCTTGAAGATCTTTTCCTAATCTCTGGTTTTGAGCAATTTTATTACAGTGCCTGATGTCAAGTGCTTTGTGCTTCCCGTCATTGGGCTTGGTTGGGCTTCTTAAGTCTATGGATTTACCATTTTCACATATGGGGAATATTTGGCCATTATCTCTTCAAGTAACGTTTCTAACTCCATTTCTCTCTTCTCATTCACAAACACCAGTGAGACACATTGGGTCACATGAAGGTTCCCAAAGCTTGCTGACATCTGCTTATTTCTTAAACTGATATCTTTCCTGTTTCATTTTGGATCATTCATGCCCACTTCAGGCACTCTGGCCATTTCTCCTTCAATGCCTGACCCACCAGGATCTCATCCATTGTATTCTTCATCTCACACAATCTAATGTTTTATAGCTCCATGTCTCTATTTAACTTTTGAGCATCTGCAGTGCAGTTGTAATAACTGTTTTAATGCCCTTGTCTGCAGCTTCTCGCATCTGTGCTGGTCCTGGATTGGTTTGGTGATTTATTTCCTTGTTACCGTTCACATTTTCCTACTCATTTGCATGCCTGTTAATTCTCTATTGGATTCCAGACATGCTGAGTGTAACATTGTGGGATTCTGGACTCTAGAGCATCCCTGGGCTTGATCATTGAGGGTTGCTCTGATTGGGAACAAATCCCCACAGGCCCATGTGCTGACGGGTGGCACCAAGCGGGAGATCTGAGGTCAGTGCAGATGTGAGGGTCCTCAGACCCAGTCTTTTCTTCCCAGGCTTTGCTTTGCAGCCCCCACTGGGTGACAGTTTGCCCCACTGTATGCAGCCTCACCATAGGCCCAGAAGCAACGCAGCCACCAACTGTGGACTAAAACCCCAGAGACTAGGAGCCAGCATAAACCTTTTCTATATATGACCCACTTATTTGGGGTATTTCTCACAGTAACAGAAAGCTGACTCACACGAGGGCCCCGTCATAGGGTACTCACAGAGGAGAGTGGCTCCCAGCCTCGGATCAGCCACCCAGTCTTGAAGCAGGTCCTCGGAGATGGGCCTGGTACCTCAGGAACACACAGGCTTCCCCGCCTGGCTGCTGGGGATGTGCACGGCTCCCAGCCCCATGGGACCCAGGCCTTTTACTCCACACCACTTAGAGGTGCTGTCATGCTCAGGTGTCTTCCACACACTCTAGGGGTGTTCAGGGGACCCTGTGGCTCTGCGAGTTCTGTGCCACCCCCTCTGTGGCACTGTCCTGTGAATTCCATCACTTTAGCCTCCCGCTCAACTCTTCCCCTACCAGGTGTCCAGGGCTCTGTCTCCACGTTTCTGTGCCCCAGCCAGGACACCCTGGCCAGCAGGAGCAGGAGCAGGGAGGGCTCACTGTGCTGGCTTCTGGCCTCTTGTAGGCTTCTTTACCTGGTGTGCGGTGCCGTAGACCAGATTTCTCATGCTTGTCTGTCCATTTCTTGCTTGTTTCAGCTGGGAGGGCAAATCTGACTCCATCTTGGCTGGATGCAGCACTCCCAACTTATCACCTATGTTTCATTCTGTTGTGACAGCTTTGTGAGGCTCATGCCTCCCCTGGGTAATGCAGCTGAAGGCCAAAGCTCTGTGGAGACCGGGCCTTGCTGGCCCCTCTATGCAGTTACTGAGTAGGAACGTAGCTAGGTGTGCAGGAGTGTAGGCTGAGTGACCTTTCGTGGACAGGTGTGCGAGCATAAGCCCTGGGCCTGGATGTCAGAGTGACCTGAGAACCTGTCCCTGATGTCCTCCAATCCCAAACACTAAGCCAGGGCCCCCATTACCACACTTCCATTAGAAAGCTCTGGATGCTGGGCCTGGGGAGGCTCTACTACCCCTCAGCCCCCATATTCTGGCCCCGTCCCTCCTGAGGAACCTCTCATGTCTGTGCCCTGTGACTTCAGAGAGCAAGTCACAGCCTGGCAGTGTTCTTGTCCTTTAGGATTTAGGCACAAAGATCTCAGAAAGGCTGGAGGCTCCAGTTCAAAACTAGGCAAGGAGTTGAGCAGCTGCCTCAGAGAAGACACACAAATGGCCAGGGATACAGCACCATTATCATCAGGAACACACAGGGGCCATCAGATGCCCTCACACCCACCAGCATGGCTAGTACTCCTAAAAGCAAGAAGTAATAAAAGTAGGCAAGGATGTGATTTTCCTTCTGCACCCAGAGACTGGATTCATCCCCCAGGTCTCCGGTTCCAGTCCCCCCAGGCTCTCCTGCCCGTCACAGCATGTGGACACGGGATTCTCAGCCCTGTGTCTGGGCTGGCGATGGGAGCCCTGCACACTGCTGACAGCCAGCCAAAGGCCCAGTCAAACATGCACGTGCACGTGCACACACATACAGAAGCGTGCACAGATAGCAAATGGGTACACAGTGACTCACTTGCACACACATGATATACAGTCGCCCACACATCAAACAGATGCGTACAATGTGTCAGTGCATACACAGCAGCAAACCAAGCTGCCTGGGACCCCCGGCTCAGCCCCACCAAAGGGGTGGACTGGTGGGTGGACCAGGGCACTGGAGAGCCAGCGCCCTCTCCTCAGAACCCTCTCCCCTCTGGGACTGCACACTGCCCACAGGCAGGACACCCACCTCAACTCCTCAGTGTCCCAGAGCCCAGCATGGGCAGGTGGGGTGAATGACTTAGTCCACCCAATCCTCTCCACCCGATCCTCTCCGACTTCTCCTGAGCCCAGGTGTGGCTGGAAGGGGCTAGGAGGGGACAACTGCTGCTATGGGGACTGGGGCTAAGGGAGCCCTGAGGCCAGCAAGAGCCCAGAGCTAGGACCCCAAGGTCTCTAATGCTGGCCTCCACCCCAAATGGAGACCACACATGGAACCCAGCAGAGCCAAACTACAGCCCCGTCTCCCCAGGACCTGGCCCCAGCTGGACACAGCATCTAAGGGGAGGCCCAGGCCATACAGGAGCAGAAAGCCTGCAAATCGAGGGCAGCGTGGGTCAGAGCCATGCCTGCCCCAAGACTTACTTGTCAGGCCCAGCTCTGCCATGTCTGCGGAAGGCAGTGGGCATTAATTGGCGGAAGACAGAACAGACAGGAGTGGGACCGCAGCACCTACCAGCTGAGAATGCGGGCGCACCAGGCAAGGTTGGGGCTGGCAGCTGTCTGAGTCCTGCCCAGACAGAGGTGGGGGAGCAGCAGAGATGGTGGGCTCCCGACAATGGTCAGGAGCTCCAGGCTGCCCTGTGCCCTCCCCACCTTGGCACCCCAAGCGCCTTCAGCACCCACCCAGACAGGCCACGTGGGACCACACAGGACCCAGTGCTCAGGGCCACCGTCGGCCTCCCAGAGACTATCCCATCCCCACCCCATTGTCACCCCTCTTGCCTGTCCCTCCTATCCCATGGCCCCCCACGTCTGCCGAGAGGGCCCTGTCTGAGAGCCCCCAAGCCCACAAGGCCCCAGCCTTGCCATGAGAGGAGGCAGGGTTGGAAAAGAGGGGCAGGTATTAGGACCAGCCACACACTGGTCACCAGGATGGCAGGTCTCTTCTGGCCTCTGAACCTCGGTTTCCCCTTTGACGCATGCAGACAACGGCTCCACCACTGAGGGTCGGGACCAGGATCCCATGAGACAGTTGGCCCTGTAGCCTGTGCCAGGCAGGAGGCGCACCAAGGGGCACATCCAAGCTCCCACTTGTCACCCCACCTCCATTACCCCCAAAGCATGTTTTCCTGTCTTCTTAATTTGGCGTTGTAAATGCAGGTCCCAGTTTTCCTGAGGATGGCTGGGTGCCTAGTTCACACCCACAGGGGATGTAGGGGAGGGAGACTGAGACCACTCCTCCTGGAGGACCCCAGATGGCAGGGTCCACCCCAGCCTGAGCTACAGAGGGTGGCCAGTGTCCCCTGCAGGGCTCAGGACCAGCCTGGGGCTCTGACACTGCCTGCCTGGCCCCTACACCCTCAATCTGGCCAGTCTGCAGAGTGGGCTGCAGACTTCCTGGGGCTGAAAGGAGAGAAGAGCACACCTGGGATCCTAGCCACTAGGGGCTCCATTAGCTGGGGGCCAATGACACCAGGATGACCGCAACATGACAGAGGACGAACCTGAGGGCTTCAGCTAGGGGTCCACTCCAGGGCAGACTCCTGGGCCTGGAGGCAGGGGATGGAAGACCTTCGGGATACATCCCATGAGGCAGTGGGCTTCCTGCCTATGCACAGGACTTGTGTCCTCCCAAACCCCATGCTGCAGCCTCCTGCCCGCGAAATGGCTGCCTTTGGACAGGGGGCCTTAAAGAGAGGCTATACTGTGAAGGGGTCCTGGGGAGACAGAGTAACTGGTATCTTCATGAGGCGAGATCAGGACACAGAGCTATGCTATCCTGCTCCTCTAGGCAGGCACCAGCCCCGCTGGGGAGCAGATGGAGACTATTGGCCAACATCCCCAAGGTCCCCAGGCCCAGAGGCCACAGGAAGCTGCAACCTCTTCTGCTGCCCATTGTTCCTGCTCTCTTGACAGAGCAGTATCCCTGAGGACACCAGCAGCTAGCCCTCCTTGGCCTTTGGGAGCTGAGGACAGGACCCCCACCCTGCTCCTTTCCCCAGAAGGGCTCCCCAAATGTCCACTAACCTGTCCACTGCCCTGACCACCTCAACCCCACTTAGCAGGGCTCCTGAGGACCAGCCCCAGGCCCTCATAGAGCATCCCATCCATCTGGTCCCTGATTTCGATGACATCCAAATTGCATAGCTCACCCTGGAGGGTCCAGCAGTGAACCTGAGAGGAGAATCGGCCATCGATTTTCCCTGTCTCCTGCTGTCCCCTCAAAGGCTTTCACCAGGGTTGTCAAGAGCCGCCGAGCTTCCGCAGAACTTATTACTACAAATCAGGCCCTGCTGTTTTTTCTCCCTCCACGCTCCTCAGGAGAGACAGGTTGGTGCACCACCAAAGCCACCAGTGTCCCAGCTGGGAGCCCAGGTGGCCCCTAGACCCTGCAGAGCTTTCCTGCAGTTCCGCGGGGCCACTGCCTCCCCAGAAGGACCTGCCACACACCCAGCCCAGCCGCCCAAGGCAGCTGCCCCGCCCAGCCTGACAGTGCCGGGACAGCACTGTCACCGCAGCAGCCCTAGCTGCAAGCCCAAGCCCTGAGCTCTGTGGTCAGCTCTGCGGGTGTAGGGCAGGCCCATGGGTCCCTCATCCCTTGGGTCCCCTCCCCCATGCAACACATGCAGTGCTTCCACTGTCCACACCCTCGTCACTTCCGAGCCCCTGGCCTCGCCCAGAACCACCTGTGCTCCAGGCACAGTCCCAACCCGGTCAGGCCCCAGGCTCCTGAGAGCGGCCCTGGGGCCAGGAGACCCTGCCCACACTGCCCCCGACAACAGCAGTGAGCGGCCCACACTTCTTGTCCACTGGCTCCCCGTCCTTCATCCCCTCCAGCACACAGTGTGTGGGGCTGTGTGGATCACCCCCAGGGCTCTGCAGAGCCAGCACAGAGATGGTGGGAGTTGGGTCTGGGGTGACCTGAGAGGCTCACATGCAGCAGTGGGCCCAGCTTTGCCCTGCACGGCAAGGGACGTCAGCTGAGCCCACCCTGTTCCTGTACCCACAGGCCTTCTGGGTTCAGAGACCTGGCTCTGACTGTCCAGAGCCTCACTGTCCCCTGAGGAATGGAAGTTCTCCCTTTTATCCAGTTGTTCTTTCAACCGGGTGCCGGAAACAGCACACACGTGTGCCTAAGCTGAGCAAGAACATCCGGGCCAGAGGAAAGGATTCAGGCCTGCACGAAGGTGCCAGCCCTTTCCAGCAAACAGGCCATGTCACACAAATCCAGCTCCATCTTGGCTTGGAGAAGGCCCACGGCTGTGACAAGTGACTCATCTCCCTCCAGAGAATGGGATAACAGTGAGAGCTGCCCACAGGCTAGACAGGCTTTTCCAGGACAGAGTTCTGGCCAGCCTGGCCAGGGACACCTGTCTATAGCCCTGAGGGGCTCTGTGACCCTCAGGCTGGTGGGCCTGCTGGCTGAGGGGTGAGGAGGCCCAAGGACAAGCTGTCCTACCATTCCTTTGGAGGACGTGGAAAACGTCCCTGTCTGTAACTGGAACAGCTGGCAGCCTCCCAGTGTCCCTGTACACCCCCCAGCACAGCCTGAGAGCATCATGCTAGACTATATCCCTACCCCACTTGAGGGGTACCATCTGTGGCAGGGGCAGGACCCGCAGGAACCACTGTCTGTCATCCCACAAAGAATTCAGGGTGTGAACCCAGCCTCCCGCCTGGCCAGCTGCAGGTTGGGGTGGCAGCTGCTTGCACCCTCCAGAGGGAGGCTTTGTCTCAGCACAGAGAGGACCCCAAGCTGGGATCCATTCTCCACCAGCCACACGGGCCCCAGAGCCACCCAGCCCACCCTCATCCTTCCAAGACTGCCCCCTGCTCACCCACCTGCTGTAGGTGCCTGAGGAGCTGCGGCCTGGGGTCGAGCAGGAATTCAGGGTGGGGAAAGAACTAATTATGGCTGCAGGTAAGACACTGAGCAGACAGCGCCTGGAAGGAATGCCCTACCTACCGCCAGACACATCTTCTGATTCCTGGACTGCAGAGAATGCATTCTTTGACATTTATGAGGCCCGGGCTCCCCATAAACCCAGATTCCAGAGAGGCCAACAGCTGGCCTGTCCTTGGGCTGGGGCAGCAGAGCGGCATGTATGAGTATGTGGCATCTGTGCTGCAGGGACAGGTGGCAGCGCTGCAGCCACAAGCACCATCGCTCCACTCATCTGGGCAACCTGAGGGGCAGAGGCTCAAGGCGCGCCCCCGCAGCAGGTCACACTCTGCCCTGCACAGAGCTGCCCAGCCTGGCTCCACTCTGCATCCAGTAATAAGATCTGGAGAGAGCCCCCAGGGTTAACTGTGCTGCACCAAACAGCAGAGCTCCTGAAGAACAGTCACTCCTGCTTTCCACTTTTTCCTTCAGTGACCATTTTCCTCACAGCAGAAAGCAGGGTCTGGCTGTGTGGGGGAAGGGCAGGAGAGGGATCAATACCGCCCTCCTTCCAAGATGGCTGGGGGCTGAAGACCACATTTCAGGTCCCCCCTAAAGGACAACAGCACACATCAGAGAGCCAAGAACTCATTACCAACCCAAGCCTCAGAGGGCCAGAGCTCAGACAGGGGAGCCCCAGACCAGAGATCAGGCAGGGCAGCCCTACACAGCCTCCTGTGTGAGCTGCAATTGTGACTGTAGGTCCTGGCCCAGGAAACCAAAGCCATAGTAAGGGAAGACACCATTGTCCTAAGGCTCAGCTTTTCCTATGTGCTTTTCACATACAGTGCCGAGCACACAAAGATAGCCTTGGATAATCTTGACAATTCCACTCCTGTCCACCCTGGTGGCCATGTCAACCAGAGCCACTTCTCTGAAGAGCCCAGGGGACATTCAGGGCTGATCCACCCCATGTGCTTCTGTCAGGGCCCCTTGTCTGGCCCCACTGTTGCCCCACGTGAGGGTCAACCCCAGTATGAGCCGAGGACTACGGTTGGTGCGAGTCCCTCAGGGCTAGACACAGCTGTCTTGCAGCCACCCCACCTGCATCTGGACACAGCCTGAGTGTCCATGGGTAGCACACGGGACACCACAGGGCCACACAGGCTCATGGTCTCCAGCAAGTGACCTCAAAGACCCAACCAAACCAGAGATGCCATGCCCATGACTGTGGCTGGGCTGGACACCACAGCAGAGGGCCACTGGGGGAGCAAGGCCAGGGGTAGCACAGACAAATCCCACAGCACGAGCCTCACTGGAGGGGAGAGCCACGGCTCCACACTGCATGATGAGCCCCGGGTGGTGCGGAACTGAGCTCTCAAGTCGCTGGCTCCCTTGCACCTGTGTGACTCACAGTTTTCCATGTGTGCTATATTCTACAAGTTTAAAAAGCATCACCACTGAAGAGACTGCTGTTGGTTCACCATGCTCAATTTGAGGTTCAAATCACACTCCTGGGGCCCTCACCCCCAGTGACCCAGCCCTGTCCCCCAACCCAGGGCCATGTCAGCCTTTTGCACCTCTGGTGGACCAGACAGATGGCTGCCCCCACACGGCCCAGGTGAGACCCTCATGCCACCTCACTACACCTGGGATCCTGGGCAGGGACACTGGGCACCCCGGGGCCTGGAGCTGCCCCACACATCTCCTGCCTGCCAGCCACAGCCCTGTGTCTCCCCACCCAGCACAGGCAGGGAGATGGTGACTAGTGGCCTGTCTCCTACAGAGGAGCCTGTGTTGCCCACAGGAGCAGCAATCAAGTGTGCGCTGGGCTGATCAGCACATAATGAAAACATCACAAAGCAGCTTTGCCTGAGAGGCTGCTGGTCAGCAGCCAGTGTCCTCCCTCCTTCCTCTGAGGCTATGCTCCTCCTGCCAGGTCCAGGTCAACCTTGCTGTCCTGCCCACCATACTGTGGACTGCAGGTGCCACCAGGCACACACAGCCCTAGGCCACAGCTGCAGCTCATGAACCTCCCTCCTCATGGTTCTGCCGCTGCCCAGCTCTGGACCCCTCCCAGCATCCCTCCAGCCCAACTCCAGCCCTGTGTGGGTTGCAGACCCTCGAGGGCACTGTGCTCTCCACACACCCACCAACCTCCTCAAGACAGCCACAGCCTCCCATGGCCCACCCTGGGCCCACAAACAAGCTGGGCAAGGGCACCATGTCCTCCAGCTGCCCAGGTCAGACAGCACCCTCTGCAGTCCCAGCCAGGCTGAACAGTGGCAGGGTACACAGTAGCCATGGCTGTCCCACTGCTCCCACAGCCCACAGCCCTGACCCTGAATATCTCCGTGCAGCCCACCTGCCTGCCACAGGTCTCATGGGCAGACAGCAGTTACAGCAGCCATGGCAGGGCACTTGTGTTCCATGGAGCCCGCATGTATGGCGAGGGGGTAGAGCCATCATGCCCAGTCCCCACTGAAGGTCTGCAGGCAGATGAGCAGTCTCCAGGGCAGGCTGGATGAGGGGACAAATCAGGATAACCATGTGAACAGACATCAGGCTGGGAAGAAAGCCACATTTCCTGCCTAGATGGTGACTATGACAATGTTACCAAGGAGGACTAGAGCTATGGTGAAGACGGTGCTGAGACAGAGTGGGAATGGTGTGGGGCGCTGGGCGAGCAAAGACGGGGCTGCGGGTGGGGTGGGGATGGCCCTGAAGGCAGCGCTGCTGGGATGTGCTGAGGATGGGGTAAGTCACTGCTGGGGACGACGGTGGCAGCGATGGTGTTGGGGGTGGCTCTCCAAGTGATGATCACCGTGACAACTGTACCAACGGTGATGGTGATGATGGTGTCGGTGATGACAGAGTTGACCATGATGGTAGCCATCTTTTTTTGTCCCTCAGCTGCGTGCTGGCCACTTCCCACACAGTCATGCATGAAATTCTAGTAATAGCTCGGAGCAGTGGATGGTTTTCCTTCCTCCAGGGAGGAATGGTCCCAGACTCCTGGACATTAAGTGCCCACCACAGCAGGCCCAGATTGGCGGCCAAGCTTGGCGCTCCACACACCATGCTGGGCAACAAGCTCTGGCTCAGGGCTGTAGTGAACAAAGTCCTGGGCACCACTTTCCTCACTGGTGCACCTCACTGGTGCTGGTGGATGGGGCTTCACAGATGAGGACAGTGACCCAGCAGCAGCCCTGCCCAGCCGACTCTTCTCTTGCTGTCATCAGTCATCCTGATGCACCTTGCTGGTGTCTGGCAGATGCTCTGAAGGCCAGGTACTACGGATGTGGGCTAGTGGTGACCCCATGGCCCTGTCCAGCTCCTGGCCTGGGGTGCCCCGGCCCCTTCTGGCTAGGCCTCCAGGACCTCAATGGCTCCGGCTCTGGCCTGGAAGCTGCAGGCCTGAGGAGGAAGCGGTCAAGGGCTTGAGCTGGATCTGCGCCTACACCCATGCTGGGTGCCCAAGCAGTGAAGTAGTTAAGGCTCTCATTATCATTTCTAATACCTATCGATCCCCACCAGCATCTGATAAAGCCAGTGGCTCTCAGCCCCCCAGACTCCAGAACATGAAAGACCCCTAAACCATTGCTGACAGGGCTCCCCTCCTCCCACACTTCATCTCCACATTGTTCTAATCAAATCTCTGGGAAAGATGCAAATCAACAGACCCCATTGATCATCACCTCTCCCTCCACCCAGCTGACATGCGGCCAGCCCTCCCCCACATCCAGCCAGCTGAAGGGGTCCCTTCCCTCCCTCATAGGCAGGGGGCCTCCTGAAAGGCTCTGGCTGCTTTGCGGGCCTGGGCTGCCACTTGCCACACACCCGGCTTTGTCTCAGCAATGCCCGGGATTTCTCGCAGCCCAGCCCATCCGATTCATGAGGCCCAGCGCTGACAATCTACTTTCCTGGTTGCTGCCAGACTGGGGGATAAACAGAGCAGGTGAATGGTAACTGCTGCGAGCCAACCTGGCCCTACAGTCCTTCCCACTGTCTCTATGTGCTGCAGACAAAGTGCAGTTCCCGCATCCTGTCCTCATTGTCAGGACAAAGGAGGCCACCAGCAGCATCCTGGCCCCGTCATCTCAGGCGGGTCATCTGCCACCCCAATCTGTTTCCACCTCACAGGCTGCCACAAGCTCTTGGGAAAGTGTGGGGCCAAGGCCTTGGGCAGAGACCAGCAGACAAGACAGAGCTGTCTCATAAATGGCAGCCTGGCCACCTTGGGCCACGAGTGCACATCAAGGCACCGTTCACACCGGCAGAATGCCCGGGCAAGGCTGGCAGGGCCATCTCCACCCCACACACAGGCCTGGGGGCTCCCTGTGGCTCCGCCCACATCCCAACCACTGGTCCCACACAGGCACTGCCTAGTGGGTCAAGCCAATCAACACCACAAACACTGCTCTGGCAGCTGCCACTGCATTACTGTGAGTAAGTAAATAACAGGCCAGGCAGAGACACTGTGAACGAGCTCCCCCCAGTCATTTATGACACATGCCCCCCACCGGGAAAGTGGATTAAAGCCTAGCTAAGTGACTGTCTCTCACCAGCCGGCTGCACAAAGAGGGAGGGCAGGCACTGAGGAGCCACAGTGGGGTCTGCGGGGTCTCCTGGGGACACTGCCTTCCGAAAGGGACACATGTGGGGGTTCCAGGCCACTTGTGTGGGGCACAGTGCCTGCCTGGCTCAGCAGTAGCCCCTGGGAGGAGGTGCAGCAGCGTCTCAGGTGGGCTCTAATCCTGTGTTAGCATGCAGAGGCAGAGCCCTGCCTTCTGTCCCACCCCACGCCTGCCATGGGCTCCCTGTTGTTCCTCTAGAGGCCCTCAAGTGAAAGAAGGGCCGGGCTCTGCCCTTCTCACTCAAACCAGGATGTGGCCAGGAAGGCTCAGTGAGGGGCCACCATCCACAGGAGCAGGGAGCTGGGCTGCTGTGGCTGCTGCTGGTGACAGTGGTGATCAGGTCTGGGCAGGGAGGCAGCCAGGGAGGCAGGAAATTAGACATATGCAGCCATGAGACACAGGACAGAACCCCTTACCCACAGGTGCTGCATGAGTGGCTGCTGCCCACGGAGTTCCCCAGTGATGACCTCAGTGAACACTGACTCCCGGCCTAGCCGCTGCTCCCTGTCCTCTCCTGCAGGCCTCCTCTTGGGCTCCAACATGGGGCCCCTCTAACATTGGCTGAATGTCCTGAGGAGTCTCTGGGAGTCTCCTGCCTGGCGCTGCTGACAGTCCCAATGCACTGGAGGTCACCTGACAAGCCCTCTGTGCCCCCATGGCTCTGGACTGAAATCCCAGGCCCTTTGGTCCAATGGTGCCTTACGTCTTGCTCTGTCCACCCTTCCACCACGCCCAAGTGGAGCTCAGCCACAGAGCAGCCACAGCCAGAGGAGACCAAAGCCACTAGCCATTCCGGAAGAGCTCACTCACAGTTGCCACTGCAAGAGCCACTGGGTTAAGACAAGGTGGCCCCACCATGGTCACCTGAGCCACACTGAGCTGGTCAGAGCCCCTGGCCAGGGTTATCACACCCAGAACTGGAGGAGAACCCGTCTTCTGGCAGCCAGAGGTTTGAGATGCAAAGTCCGGGTGCCCCAGCCTCAGGTGCACACAGCATGGAGCAAGTTGAGGAGAGGGCGGAAGGCTTCCCTGAGGCAGCACTGTGGGCTCCAGAGTGCCTCAGCACAAGGCCCAGCTGCTCCTGCCCTTCCCACCCTGGGGGTCCAGACTCCCTGGAGTCCACACCACGCCTGGGACTCATCTAGCAGCCCCTCTGCCCAGCTGCCTGCAGTCTCAGCACTGCCAGCCAGAGAGGCTCCCTGGGGACAGCACGTGTGCCCAGGCTGCCCGCCCCAGGTGGCACTCACTTGGCCCCTCACCCCACCACCCCCTGAAAGGCTCTGGGGCAGTGGGTCCTGTCATCACATGTTCTTTCTTAAAGAAGACCCCAAACTGCACTGGCTGTGGGTCCATGGTGCTTCTGTGGCGCCCACTGACCCTGCACCTGGAACCCAGCACACAGGGAAGCACGGGCCATGGGCAGAGGACACCATCTGCAAGAGCACAGCACAGCGGAAGCCACAGACTAGCAATGGGTGGCACCATGGGTCCTCTAAGTCCTCACAGAGGCCACTGTGCCAGGAGGCTGCCTCACAGGACCACTGCCCCTGGCTGCCAGGGAGCCCCACCCACATCCCTCAGACCGCAGTCCCTGTGAACGATACCTCCCACATCCCACAGCCTCACCGTGAAGAGCCAGGGACCCCCATCCCTACCCAGGGACCTCAGGCTCACCGGGCTCCACTGCTAAATCAAATACTAATAAGCTGCCCCTAATTTCTCTAAGACAATATTAGCCATACAAAATGACACATAAATGTTAATAAGACAGCGGCCGTCTGGAAGCAGTGGGTGTCCTGGGAAATGATAATTTATTGTGTATTTGCCGAGGCTGGCCTTGTGCTGGAGAAGTGGCCCCTTGGCCCTGCGCAGGCATCTGTTTAAAGGCACCGAGCCCCTCCCCTCCTCCCGCAAGCCTCCGAAGCCAAGGCACAGGCACACACACATGCTGCAAGCCGGTGCTCACTGTCTGGGCCAGCATCACTTCAATCGGCATCTGAGGAGCCGATCCCATGCCACCCAAGATACAGGGCCGTGGCCTTGGTTACAATGCTAATTGCACTGCTGTCGACTCCCTGTGGCTGCCCTGAGCCACTGGGGTTTGCAACCCAGCATCCAGAGAGCTAGAGTTCCCATCCAAGGTGGGTTGGAGGCAGGAGGGACAAGCCTTCCTGGTGTCCCTGCCTGCAGACCCGTGATCCTGGGAGAGGTGGCCGTCTATTGGCCATCTGCCTCTCCCCCCAGCACCCACCCAGCCCACTCACCCAGGGAAGCTGGAGACCCCCAGGGTAACATGGCCAGGTCAGGTCCAGGATGACACAAAGCACAGACCAGGCCCAACCCCAATGCCTGAATCTGCAGCTCCCATCCACCCCAGATCCCTGAGCATACCACCCAAGGGTGTCCCATGGCCTGGAGGCTGGGCCATCACCCAGGTGGCCCCTCAGCCAGCTCAGAGCCCGCCTGGGCAAGAGCAGCTCTGGAAACAGGACAGAGAAGCCTGTGGGACTGTTCCTCACTGCCTGGCACAGGGCCCAAGTGACCCACAGCTTTCTGGGCAAGGCCAGTCCTGGTGGCCCTACTGCCCACAGTGCCAGTTACCAGCCCACCCCAGCAAGGGAGCTGTGCCCAGGGTCTGCCCATACTACATGGGGCCATGGGTCTTGGCCAGGCTCACTCTCAACCTCCAAGCCCAGTTACTGCCCAGGGGCTGCCCAGCTGCCCCTCCCTGCCCAGTCTCTACCTCTGTCACCAGAGGGCCAACCTGCCCTAGGGACTTCTGTGAGGGGGCAGGACCTTAGCTGATTCTGCTCAGAAGGCTGTGTAGCCCAGGGTGACCTCAGCCTGGAAATGGGCTGGAGCCACCTGGTGAGCCCTTCTGAGGTGGTGGCCCCAGCCGAGGGTACCTGAGCCCTGGAGATCCTAGAGTGAGGGCAGACCTGGAGCTGCAGCCCTAAAGCAGAGCATCACAGTGACTGAGTGGGTCTGAGGCAGGCAGTGTCCCTGGATGGGACTAGAAGTTCCCTCTGCTGGCCAGGGGCCCAGGGAGGAGGACATGGGCTGTGTCCCTAATCCCTCTGTGGGACAGCCATGACACCCGCCCAGGCCTCTCTCTAGTCACCTCCAGGGTGCATCATCTCTGCCTGGAAGGCCATCTGCAGCCACGAGCTCCCTGCTGGCTGCTCTACAACCTGCACCCAGCCGTAGTCCCCTGCCCAGCTCATTTCAACTCCCAGCCCCAGACCAAATCAAACCTGACCCCAAGCTTCCTGCTGAGGACAAGCCAGAGCCCAGATGGCCCCCATAAATCTCCTGGAGATGTTTCCCCAGATAGCAAACCCCAAATCTCAGCAGGCTAAACTATCCGGAAGGAAATGGAAAGGGAAATGGAAAAACCACAGAAACAGAAACAAGGAGAATTTATTAGAAGAGATAATATACACACAAGTTCTTACCTTGAGCTTGCTGCATTTTGATTGTTGTTTTTGACTACAGCTTCATCCTTGAGGTCCCAGGGAGGGGGCCTTCCACCCATGACAGGAGCGAAGGACACCAGCCCAGGGCAGAGGGTGGAAGCCGGGTCTTCCAGAAGGCACAGGGATGTTGTGGAGAGAATCCACCTGGGTTAGACATTCACCTGGATTCCCCTGCCCTCCTGCCCTCCAAGAAGTCTACGACCTGCGAGGACCCTGAGGTCCACCTCTCAGCTACACTCCCGTTACCTCAGGAGTACTCAGAAAGGCACTGGGACTGCAGAACTCCCAGGCAGACCCAATTGACACTTCTGGGCTAGTCCCTACACACTGCCAGGTGTCACAGCCACCACCAGGTACAGCAGGGACCAAGACCTTCGCTCAGAAGCCAGGAGAGCAGCCAGGGCCCCACGCAGGAGGGAGACGCTGACCCCTGGCTGCCCTGGATGGTGTTCAGCCTGACACCCAGGGTGAGGCCACACCCTCTGGAGGCTCTGAGGAAGCCAGCTGCTCCCAGAGAAGCCCCAGCTGGTGGCCAGTCCCCTCGGCACCATGTCCTCCAACAGTACCATTTTAGGCCCAGGTCCCCCACACCGGGGGCTGCACTCCAGGAGTCAGCCTGTGAAGGCCTGGGGTACAGGCTGGGCCCAGAGCCCCCGGGTGGGCCCATCCCCAGATGAGTGACCTGCCTGGGTCACTCACTGGGGTGGGGACAGTGGCCTCTTGCCAGTGCACTCTAACTTTGAGGGCATGCCATATCCAGCTCAGGTGCTGGGTACTGCCCTACGTGCACCAGGACCCCAGGAGTAGAGGTTGAATAGCTGGGCACCTCCATGGGAGGGTTCACACTAAAGAGCCATGATGGGTGGGTGGTCAGGAGCCCTGGGGACATAGGCCTGTGTCAGGAGTCACAGGACCCCACGCAGGTCCTCCGCTTTCCCTCCTGGGTCAAATTCCTTTACCCAGTGCTTCTTGACGCCTCCCGCATGCCAGAACCCAAGGTGCCCAGAGGGCTTCTCTGTTGCCCATCCCTCGGAGCCCCAGGCAGAGCAGGGCTGCCGTGCTGTCCCTAGGAGGATCTGGGGCAGCAGATGCCAGAGCCCATCTCTGACCTACTCCCGAGGGAGGCAGGAAGATCTTCTCCAATTACCCCAATGCAGGAGCCTGGCTTCCCATGTCAGAGAACAGACATTACTTTGTTTTTATCTTTCCCCCCAGGCCTGCAGAGACGCTGGCCAAAACCTCAGGGTGGCTCTGGTTAAGTGATCCCAGCCACCCACTACTATCCACCTGAAGCACAGCACAGGGACAGCAGCTGCAGAGGAGGGCAAGGCAGCTTCCGGAGAGGAAGGCTCCTGCTCCACAGTTCCAGGAAGCAAACGGCTAGCAGGCCAGGATCTCTCAGCCACATCACTGGCTTCTTCCAGAGCCAGCAGCCATGGTCCCCCACCTGCAGAGTGGAGGCTGGGCTGCTCTCTTGGCCTCTTCCAGCCTAGCTCCTGAACACCTCTCCAGAACAACAGGCCTCACTCCACGCCCCTGCTTTCCCACCCCATTGTCCGTGCCTCCTGCTGGGCCCCCACCTGGTCCCACCTGCCAGGCCCCACGCTCTCACACATCCCCTCCGCTGATGCGGGCCAGGCCTGGCACCATGGCCCCGGGAAGGACCCAGCTCCTCCACACATCTCCACCTGCTCCACCAAGCACTGCCACGCTTAGCTTGGCACAGGACTCTCTATGCACCTTGTGGTCCCCAGGAAGGCTGGGGTGTAGAGCAGAGCTCAAGGACACCTGGGCAGGTGTGAAGTGCCATGAAGTGTGGGTGGGGACTGAGGGCCCCTTGCTGGGAGTGTGTGCTCCACTCTAGAGCCTCAGGGAGGAGGCCTGGGCCACGCCTGGGGTTCAGGCACTGAGGGGTCCTGCACACCTCATCTGATGACTCCCCAGGAAGGAGGAACACCAAGGCTCAGGCAGCAAAGAGACGGCCATGTTGAGAGACCAGCGGGGACCCAGCTGCCAGTACTGAGACAGATCTGCTCCAAAGTGCAGCCAGTGTCCCACCGCACTCCCTGCCCTTCCCCATCTGGGCCCCACAAGGAACACAAGGAATACAAGGCCTGGCCTACGGAAAGGAGGAGCTGCAGTTGTCCCACCATGGCTGGCCTTGCAACAGAGGACCCTAGGCCACACGCAGGCCTAGCCCATGACAAGAAATGAGCTCTGTCCCCTCCCCAAAGCCAAACACCACAGTAGCTCAGTCAACAGAACATCCAGCCCCTTCCTGAAGGGCCATAAATCTTGGGCCAGAATAACCCCCACCTAAGCCAGAGTGGGTAGATCAGAGCACCAGGCTATCCCTGCGATGTGTCCCCCACTCAGGGCTCCATCACTGCCAGCCCCAGAGCTGTTATTTACGGACACAGTATCCAGACCAGAGGCCTTTGGCAGCTGTAAATTGGCCCTCTTGCCCACCGCCTTGTCACCCCTCCTATTCATCCAGGACCAGGTGGGGACTGATGCTGGATATTCATCCTGGCCTCCTAGAACCTGTCACCGTGCCGCCTTACTTACCGATAGCCCCTGTTGCCCACGAGTGCAGCTTGGGGTCAAAACCACAGCTTACTTCTTCAAAGGGCTTGCATTTTGGAGGGGTAGCCAGGATTCCCACTCTGTGTTACCGGTAAGAGGACCCCGCTCGTGGCCCTGGTAGGGTGGCAGTTTCTGAGCAGCCACTAAATCAAACCAAAGGCTGCTTCCTGGCTCTGCCTGACTGCCCCTCACTGTTAAGATTCATCTCCAGACTCCCCATCCCTCCGCCTTGGCCGGAACAAGGAGGTGACCCATGAAGAGGGTCCCTGCCAAGACCTCCGTCCCTGTCACAGAAGAAAGGCCCCAAAGGACTTGCCACCAAAAGCATCCTGTGGCCTGTCACTAAATATTGACAAAAGGCAAGGGGGAGAGTACTATGCAAATCATTTATCGACATCCTCTCTGCAGGGCTGAGATAACGAGAAGCCAGGAGCGCCAGGACAGGAGGGGCAGACCCCCTGTCTCCCCGCCACCTGAGGCCCATGGTCCGGAGCAGGGAGCAGGAATAGGTCAGACTTGAAGCCCACACCTGGGTCCGAAAGGCCTTGCTGCTGTCGCTTCTTGGTCATTGTTTTTACATAAAAACATTTGTATTTTTTCTTTAAAAAGTGTGCATAGCAAATTTTGAAAGCTAGTATGACACACATATGACTGGAAGTAGTCTCCGTCCCAACACCTTCCAGAGCTGAAATTCACCCACTTCCAAGCTGGTGGTGCTGGAGGCTGGGAGGAGTGGGGGTCTCCTCGGGAAGGGGCAGAGCCTCTGTTCCCCCAGGGCCACTGCGAGGCTGGACTCTCAAATGGTCAGCAGAGGGAGAAGCAGGGGCTGGGGCAGGAGGTGGCTGGAGGCTTCCTGCCCTTCCTGAGGAAGAAATGTGGAAACTGAGGCTAGAGGGGCACATCAGGGACAGAGCTGAGGATGTGGGCCCCGAATGCCATTCCCACAGAATGGACCTCCAGACAGGCCTCCCTGAGGCCAAAACAAAGCCCTCGCCTGGAGGTGGTTGCTCACCACCTGGTCTCCCGAGGTGCCCTGGACAGTAGGAGTGGGCTGGCTCGTATGGCCATGTGGGGACTGACACCCTGCACCAGCTGATCTGCCTACCGCCAGGTCATGGGACCCAGTCTCTGCCCCCACCCCCACGTGGGGAGAGCCCAGGACAGGGGCAAGTCAGTCCCCAGTCCCTGCAGAAAGCCAGGGGGCCCAGGGCTGGGCGGTCAGTTCCTCTCCATGCTCCCCCAGCACTCATCCAGGCTGGGGCAAGCGCTCAGCCCACAGACTTCACCTGCCATCATCAGGGCTCACAGGGGCCCTGTCCCCATCAGCTTCCCTTCCACGGGAAGAGCTCAGTCTGGAAGCTGTGGGCCAAAGACCTCAGCAAACCAGAGCAGCCTCAGTTTCCCCAACAGCCAACTCAATGAAGGTAGCTCCCCTGTGGGATGTGCTGCTTTCTGAGGAGAAAGAAGTAGCCGCACATTCTCCTCCAAATCTGCAGGCAGGACCTCTGTCTTGGGAGGGACTGGACACTGGCCTCCATCTGCCTCCTGGTCCCAGGGAGGAGGGCCCAGCCCTCCCACAAGGCCCTAGCAGCAGGCAGCTGGGCCATGTCGAAGTCTGCTGGAGGTGGTCCCTGGCACCCCTCTACCTGTAGGTAGGGCACCCAGCTAAGGACACCTCCTCTCTCTGGTGGCACCTGCAACCCTGGTGGGTGCAAGGCTCTTGGGAGGAGCAGGGCCTGAGAAGACAGCCCACCACAGCCTGACAACTCCAGGGTTCAGCTCATAGAGCCTGGGGCCTGTGGCCTCCCAGCCCTGCTGGAAAGCTGTGAAGAGGCAGGCACTCCTCTGGCCACCCATCACTCCACGCCAGAGTCACCCTTGTGCAGCCCCGAGGACCCCGAGGGTAGAAATAATTAACCTAAAACACAGCTGACAGAAGCTGGGACTCTCCTGGGAAAGCTGGGAGGTCACAGGAGGTGACCTGACCAGCGTGTTCTTACCAGTCTGGGGTCACTCAGATCGGCCCCCCAGCCAGATGAGGACCAGATGGGAGAGACTGCAGCCAGAGCTTCGCAAGGAGAAAGCTAGGAATGACCACACTGTTGTACATGGGAAACAGTCCGGGAACCTGATCCTCTTGGCACAGAATGGCATCCTGAAGCTCTCAGGTCCCCAGCTGGAACCTGGGGATGAGAGTCTTTGCAAATATGATTATGTCAGGGTCCTGAGGTGGGGAAGGCATTGGGGTCATCCCAGGACAGCCCAGAGGATCCGAAACGCAGTGTGTCATATTCAGGGGTGGCAGAAGGAGATTTGCACACACGGAGGGGAAGCCTGTGGGAGGAGCAGAGCTCGGTGGCCACAATCCAGGGGCACCTGGAGCCCCATTCTGGAGGAGCAGAGCCTGCAGACACCTGACCACACGCCCAGGGACACCAACCTCAGACGTCCCACCCTGAAAGCTCTCAAGGGGCACCCTAGTGTTTGGAGCCCCCAGGAGTGTGGTAATTTACCACAGCAGCCCTGGACACACACAGGGTGAGTTCTCCAGCAAAATGCCTGACAACCCACCAAAACCTGTCACAGAAACCCACAAGGGAGCTCACGCCTAAGGGGGTGACATCTGCCCCAACCCTGTGACAAGGCCAGGTTGGTCCCCTCCTGGGTGACGGGGACTTGTGCAGGGGCCGGCAGGACTGGGGCCTCGGCATTGGCAGGTCCTGGATTCTCTCTGGCCACTGGCCAGGGTGGGCCTCCTCAGAGGCTGCCTGTTACAGCGGGGCAGTAGCCAAGTCCTGCTGTAGGCCCACATCCCTGACTCCCCTCCTGCCTCCCACAGGAGAAAACTCTCAGGCTTCAGGAGACTGAGATTGTGAGGTCAAGCCCAGCATGATTCCCCAAGGCATCTGTAGATTCCCTGTGCCTGTAGCCATGCAAGGTCACTGGGGACTGATCACGGCCACTATGATGGTCACAGATCTCCCCGATGTAGGAGGGTTCCACTTACCAATGTTTAACTTCACAGAGCAAGAGCAATAAGCAGTCTGTAAAAACTCCTCCGAATGTGGAGATCAGATCTTTCCCCAGAGAGGAAAAGTGCTGCCAGAACACATGTAGGCCTGGACAGAGCCTGCGGCCGAGTGGAAGTCATGCATGTCCAGCAGAGCCAAGCCAGGACTCCCAGGTAAACCAGCAGTGTGCCACAGAGTGCCAGTGGCTAAATTACATTCTGGGGTAAGCTAAATGTATTTGATGCACTCTTGATATTTTTATTTATATTTCTAACTTATGAGGGTTGATCAGGGCATGACCCAATGATTAATCAAAGTGTCTGTGCACTCATTAAAAGGGAGTTCAATGCCTTAGGTGCCATGGTCTGTGCCCAGCCTGTGCAGCTCACAGCAGAGCCAGTCTGGCTGGATGGGCAGTTCCAGAGGCACAGGTGTAGGTGGGGAGTGGTAGCTCTTCACCCCAGCCCTCCACGGGAGGCATTCAGGTGGGTCTTGGCCTTGTACCCATGGCAGTCTGCCACAAAAGCCCAGTGGGTAGGAACTCCAAATCACAGGACTGTGGGCCACGTCTGCCAGCAGCCTTACAGCCCAGAGCACACAACTGTGCCTCCCCCAGGTCATCGTCTCTGCCTCCAGCCAGGGCTCTCAGCCTGGTCCTAGGTCCATCACTGGGCCTGCACTAATGATCAGCCCCTGCGGGTGCTGGAGGCCCAAGGTGGCACTTGTGCCCATGTGATCAGGCTGCACTGTGGCCTCGGCTGCCCATTGGTATCCTGCACCACTGTGCAGTGCCTACAGCCCAGATGAGCTCAGCTGCCTGAGATGCACACAGGCTCCTGAGTACTATGCCTGGCCACTTCCTTCCACACCTAACCCCACTGTCTCCCCCATCCCTAGGTCCCACAGATTCACCACCTGCTGTGGGCATACTTGGAGAACCCCACCTGAGGCTAAGTTTCAACCTAGGGAGGTAGGCAGCCCTCTCTCTGACAAGCGAATGGAGGCAGAGAAAAGCAAAATGAGCCTCCCAGTTTCACAGAACCACTAATTTTCAGGAGCAGCCACTACTCCACGCCTGGCTCCAAGATCACCCTCTGCCAGCTAGCTTCAGCTGGCCCTTCCCTGGGGCAGGGATGAGCCCTGGATGTTGGCTTCCGTAGAAGCAGCCAGAGTCTTTGGACAGCCGGGTCTGCTGGGCTGGGCAAGGCAGGTGCTCTGAGCCGGACAAGGAAGTGCTGTCCAGCCCCACTCTGAGGGCCAGGGTGGCTTGGGCCTGGGGTCACTGCCCCTGCTGCCCACTGTCACTTATCTGCAAGGTTGGAGCCATGGGATTTACCTACTGGGAGTCAGATTTCTCCACAATAAATCCTGCCTGATGCCTGCCTTTCTGCTGATTTGTCACTTCCCAAGCTTGTGGCCACTCAGGACCCTATTGCAGACAGAGAGGAGTCAGATGGATCAGCAGTACCTGCTCAACAGGGGCCCAGCCAGAGGAGGTGCTAGGGCCACACCCCCACAGGAGGAGGTAATGCCCCCACTCCATGAGACCTCATCACACCCAAAATCTGCCCCCAGCTCCAGCACAGGGTCACTGCCCAGGTGGCCTCAGAACCCCTGCTACCCCCTACCCAGGGGCCTGGCCTTGATGGGCCAGCAGACCTACCCACACAGCTCTCCATGCTGCCTGGACCCTGGGCACCTTGGCCTCCCCCACCAGGAGCCCCCTGCTGCTGCTTACTTCTCCTGGCCCTTGATACACCCCAGCCTGGGCTGAGGTCCTGCCACCTGCAGATGGAGCCCCTAACCCTCTGCCATCCTCCAAATCCTGCTCCCAGAATTCCAGGCTCTGCCCTGCATGCCTGAGGCCCCCCTCACCTTTCGCTGAACCCTTGGGATGGAATGGGGACTCCTAGGCTCTTCCACAACTCCATGGCCTGTTAAGATAGCTTGAATGGCGCCCTGGTTGCTCTAAGGCTAAGTCCCTTTTGGCCCCGGCACCAGCAATTGAATCCTCAGTTTGATGTTTATTTCAGCAGAGCTGTAATTAAAGTGCATTTGGGAAGCACTTACTTGTGTCTAATTAGACCTTGCTGGGTTTCTATGGCGATCCTGTCCATTGTAACCGTAATATCACCATCCCATAGCCGGCCTTGGATGGAACCAAGAGCGGACAGAGCAAGGCCTGCAAGCCTGGATGCCTCTTCATGCCACCAGGAGTCAGGTGGGACCGAGTTGGACAAGAGGTTGGCATCCTAGGATGGGGTCTCGGCCTCTCTGCCCCCCAGGATCCTCATCCATCCCTCCCCAGAGGGGGAACACCCAGACTGAGGGGTCTCTGAGCCTCCAAGCACTGCTCTCCCAGGCTGGTGGGAGAAGCCAGCCAGGCCCACATCACCCCAGGACAGGTGGGCCCCACAGAGCAGACTAGATGCCCGGAGTCGGCCACAGGGACCCTGGACAGAGGCTGATGGACACAGGAGGCCAGGGACCTCCGGGGAGTACATGCCTTTGAGTCTGCATCCCATGCTGACCAAAACCCCACAGCATGGCATCCCTGAGTGCTTCACAGCACCTCTGGCCTGCAACACAAAAAGGGCCAGAGCCAGAGGGTTCCCACTGAGTTGGTGAGGAAACGGGACAAACAGCTCAGCCCTGAAGAGGGAGAGACTTGCAGTGTGTCACAGCTAGCAGGTGTCACAGTGGACAGGATCCTGTGGTCAGGATGTGCAAGGGGTACCCGGGGCAGAGGCAGGGACCAGAGCAGAAGGGGCACTGCAGGGGAGGCTGGACATGCAGGGCTGGCCTGGCTTGGGAGGGGCCAGCAGCAGGAGGAAGAATGTATCCACCAGATGCTCCCCTTGGACTGCACTGTGCTGAGGGTCATGAGGAAAAAGGGCCTGCAGTATCCTAAGGCTGTGCCACCCAGGTGCCCATCCTGTGTCCTCCAGGCTGCAGGGGCAAATCAGCCACACAGCATGGGACACATGGGCACCAGTTACCTGCCCAGGATGCTGCCAAGGTGAGAAAGCTCCTCCCACAAAAGCCAGGCCAGAGACCCTGTGGGCTGGGAGGAAACAGGCACAGTGGTGGAAGGCCTGGGGTCCACACTGGGCAGGGAAGGGTAGGCACAGGCTGGGCGCAGAGGGAAGAGCTCCCCGCCAGCCCTCCAGTTCCTAGCCTGCCCCTCCCTGCTCCAGGGTAATTCTGCAGCCTAGACCCACAGGCAGGACCTTCCCAGGGACCCAAGAAGAACCTAGCCCTACCCAGCAGCAGGCGGTATGGCAGGCGTAGCCCAGTTTCCTGTGTTGCATGAAGGGCATATGGTGGCCCCGAATGCTTGTCATCTTGCAAGAACTCAATGCCCTCACCACAGAGGCACATGTGTCACATGTCACCCAAGTGTACACCCACATGGCCTGGAGCATCTGTGCACATCTGTCCAGGAGGGATCACTTGTGCGTACACTGGCTGATCCTCAGAAGCTGATCCTCAGAAGCTGCTGGGAGTGAGTCTAATTGCCAGATTTGCATGAGGCCACCCCTCCCTGTGAGGCTCATAATTGGACTTGGCGCTGCCGGCTGAACCTCGCATTTGATCCTTGGGCTGGGGTGGGCGTGGGTGCCTGGGGAGAGGCACTGGGACGTAATTGGCGTCTCCTCCCTCACGCTAGGCTCACTTTCATCTGGAGGACAGGCGGGGCTGCCCACTCTCTCTTCCTCCTCAGGCTTCACAGTTGTGAGCAGCAGCTCAGCCCCAGCCTGCAAGCCAGTTCCCTCCCTCCACCCTGCGCTGGCCCTGAGACACCCTCCTGTCACCCACAGCAGCAGCAGCAGCAGCAGCAATGCACTATGCACAGGTCCCCCACCCAGCAGGTGTCCCTTCCATCAGCCAGGACAGGAAACCATGGCCCAGAGGGAATACTGAAGCCCAGGAGCCGCAGCAAGCCTTGGTCAGCAGCAGCTTGGGTCCCAAGGCTTCCTTTAGGACAGTGCCTGATGACCAAGCACAGGCCAGCCTCTGGTCACTCCGGCCAGCCCCTTGTGTCCCTGAGACTGTGTCCCAGCTCAGCAACATGTCTGCTTTGATGCCCAGACTCTGCACCCAGAAACCAGGTCTCCAGGCTGCTTGGCTGAGCCCTCATGTGTTACTGGGAACCAGAACAGTCCCCAGCATGGCCGCCATCTGTGCTAGGCAGGGCCAGCTCCACATCAGGAGGGAGAAAAGAAGCACCCAACTCAGAAACTCTGCTCTGCCTGCATCTCCTCAGACTCCAGCTTTTTCCCCCAAGAGTGAGGCCTGGAGTTTCTGATGGAGGGGAAGCAGCCCAGGCTGTCAGTCCATCCCACCCTGGCCTCGTCCCTCTGCAGCCCTTGTGCACAGCAGTAGAGAGCCCTGTCCACCCTCTGTACCCTGAGGCGAACAGAACAGGTGACTGAGAGAAGTGGAGAATCAGTAGGTGGGGAGGCTGCCAGTCTCGCTCAGGGTCTCTGCCAACCATGAGCCAGTGAGATGGTCCCCGAGGGGGCCTCTGGGACCCCAGGCAGGGCTGTGCTAAGCAGGTATCTGTAGGCTGGAGCTCTGCATGTGCCAGAGGCACCAGATCGAGGCAGGAGACTGCTACCCAGCTGGGCTGCTTCAGAACAGGAGCCACTTGCCCAGGACAGCTTCCTCACCCACCCCTGCTCCAACCAGCCAGTACCACACCCTCCCCAGGGGTATCCAGGCCCTGGGCTGTGCTGGAGCCTCCGCAAGACTTCCTGGCCCCTGACCTCCCCTCTAAGGTCCTATATCACTCTGAGCTTTATTGGGATGATGTGGGTTGGCACCAAAAACAGGGCAGTTTTATTGGTGGCTGGGAGAAAGGAGGGAAGACAGAGAGGGTCAGGCATATTGGCCCCCACTTTCTGCTGCCAATAACCATGCCACAGACTTGTGCATTTTAATGAAAAGGGGCTGAGGGGCCTCATCCAGAGGTGGTCTTCTAGCTGGCAGAGCCCCAAGCAGCATAGAGCTTCACATGGCCAGAGACAGGGGGCACACAAGTCAGGGTCCTGGTCTCTCTTCTTATGAAGCCAGCAAGATTCAATCACTGGGTCCTGGGGACCTCGTCTGATCCCAATCACCTCCCAAAGGCCCACCCTGAAACACCACGGTCAGGTTAAATTTCTGCCCTGTTACTACCTCACAGTATGGATGGATGGATGGATGGGTGGGTGGGTGGATGGTTGGATAGATGGATGGGTAGGAGGGTGGGTGGATAGATGGATAGGTGGATGGGTGGATGTGTGGATGGGTAAATGGATGGATGGGTAGATAAGTGGATAGATGGGTGGGTGGGTGGATGGGTGGTGGATGGATAGGTGGAAGGTTGGGTGAATCAATAGATCGATGGGTCAATGGATGGATCCATGGATTGATCAATGGATGTAAGAGTGGATGAATCAATGTATGAGTGGATGGATGGATGACTAGATGGATCAGCAGAATGAAAGAAAAAGAAAAGGAGGGAAAGAGGATGGATATGGAGGAAGAAATCAGAGAATGCCCTCCAGAAAAGAGAAGCTCCTCTCACAATGAGACAGAGCCTGCAATGGGCCCCTGTGCGCTCCTGCTGCAGCTGTCCTTACACACCAGCAGGCAGGGCAGGAGGACACAGAAACATGCCCAGGAACCCCACCTACTATGCAGGTTCAGGTTGGGAAGAAAGTGGGGCACATGGCTCAGCTTGGGGGTCCAGGAGCACATATCTTGGTGCCCCCTTTCTCCCAGCCCCTCTGGAGGCATCAGCATAGCTCCTAGAGAATAGATTGAATGCAGGTTCAGCAACCAGAGAGCCAGGTGGGGAGGAAACAGAGGACAACTGGTTTGTGATGCCTGAAAGGGGGCATACACACCCTCCAGGAGACCCTGAGGCCCCAGGCCTCCTCTGTCACCCGCTGGGGGCTCAGAGCAGGGCTCTGGACACACCTGCCCTGGAGGCCAGCAACAGTCCCTCCTGAGGAGGAGACAGGAAGGGGCTCCCAAGGCTTGCTTGTATCACCAGGTAGATGGGGCAGCAGGGCCCACAGCAGAGGGCCCTTCCCACACTCAGATCCTCTGGGTCCTCCCTTGGCTTGCTCCTAGGGTCTTCAGGGAGGGGTCTGGGCCAGGCACAGAAAGCCCCTCCTACTCTGCACACTGACAGACCCAGCACTGATGGTGGGCCATACCCACAGAGACCCAGCCAGGCTTGGCCAGCAGGAGGTGATGGTCCTTAAAGGTCTGGGCAGTGCCAGTCAGGGATGAGGTCTGTAACTGCCCCTGTACCCCACAAGCCACAGGGCCAGGTGCCTGGACCCCCCCTGCACGCACACACCTTCCCTGCCTTGAGGCTATGCTGAGGTGGGGGGGATCAGATGCAGGCCAGGGGTCAGCCAGAGCTCAGGGGACCCCTCCTTGCACAAAGCCCAGGGATCCCCCACATCCCAGTTGTAATCAGAAGTCCCGGAGACCAACAGGGATACAAAGCACCCATCAGCCCACCTCCAAAGAAAGGCCAGCTGGATGGGCCCCCTAATCCACATCCCTGTCTCCAGGGGTACCCAGGTGCCAAGCCAGGCTGGGCTTCACTAAGAGCCCCTAATTAACAGACCTGGACCAGGGCAGGTTCCTGGGGCTCTCACAGGGCACTGAGGTCCAGGGAGGGGAGCAGGTGGACCCAGCAGGCCACTCTGACATATGGAGAGGGGGACCTGGACTCCCATGCACTTGTGCCCGACTTCTGGGCCCTGCCTGCTGTTCCCAAAGTGAGGGCTGGGTCACCTCCATGGAGCCCTAGGAAGCACTCAGGAGCTCTGGGCAGAGTTTTGCCCACCTTCCCAGCACAGGTGGCTTCCTGGCCACCTGTGTCTGTGAACACAGAGCTGCTGCCTCATACCCCTTCCAGAATTGCTGCACCCCTGGCCCTGACACCTGTGTGTCACCAGCCAAGATGGCACCAAAGCCCTTGTGTCCAACTCTGCTTCAGGGAAAGCAATGGAGGTCAGGTTGGGGGAAGCTGAGAAAGAGGCCTGGTCTTGTGTCCAGCTGCCTTCACTCCAGCCCCCAGTGAGACAACCCAGGACCCATCCCAGGGCCCCTTCTCTCACAGGACTGTGGTCTCTCCATAAGAGCTCTTGCCCTTCTCCTGACCCCTCCTGGAAGTCACAGCCAGCACTAAACAGCAATCCATCCCACGCACCCCAGGGTTCTCCCACTGCCAGCCACACTGTCCAGGTGGGGGTATCCTGGGGAACATGGGCCCCACATTCTCAGAAGATAAACCCTGGCCCAGCTCCACCCATGGTGGCCACACTGGGGACCCCCACCAGATCACCCCAGAGCAGAGACCTCAGGGTCAACCTCCCTCACACACACATGCACACAAGTGCTTGCATGCACACAGGTGTGCAAGGCTGACCTTTGGAGTCAGACACCCTGGTTGCCAGGACACAGAAGGGATAGCACTGTCGGGCTCTAGTGTACCTTGCACCAACCCCCTCCAAGGTCCCCACACAGGGTGACCCTGAATCCCCATGGCCTCCCCCAACTAGCCATGGTCCACATGAGGCACCTCAGAGGTGACTGATGCTCTCAGGCAGCTGGAGGAGGCCAGGCAGAGCAGGAGTGTGGAGCTCTTCATTGTGGCCGTGCCTAACCCTGGCCCCACACAGAGAGAAAAAGAAGAAATGTGCCCTTCCCAGGCGTAATTCATCCTCCATTAATGCTGCGACAACCTGAAAAATTAAATCTCTTTTAAGTTTAATCTGTCTCTAATAGTTAGCAAAAGAAGGGAGAAAAGCCCTACACTGGCTTTGAATATTTAAACCTCCATATAAAAAATTTTAAACCCCAGGCGCGTGGGCGCATTAAGGAACCTCATATTATCTTCAGGGAAGGAAGCTGCTCGATATACTCAGCTCCCTGATGCAGATGTCCCGTTTTTATCTGTGGCTTACAGGCATTTCACAAACAGGATTAGGCAACCGTTTCGTGAAATGGAAACGAACAGGATTTAATGGAAAACCAGAAGAGAATTCAAGGCCCATTTTCCTTTCATGATGCTTCTAGCCAGAAGATTCTCCTGAATCACCTCCCAGGACATCCACCCCCGGGACACCTGCCCCCACAGCTACAACACGGGTGGGGGGGTCTGATTAGAGGGAACTGTGGCCGGGGAGGAAGGGATCTGCGACAATTACACAATTGATCCTCCAGTAAAATCACTTACCGGCTTCGCTGGGGGCACAATGGCCAAGAACAGCTTAATCCTGCCCAGAGGTCCTCTGGGGACTTGGGAACCCTCTCCAACCCCACCCAGGACCCCCGCTGGACACACCAGAGCCCAGATGGGATGTGGAGGCTGCTGAGTGACCACAGGCTGGCTGTTCTCCCAGGACAGCCTGAGACCTGGGCTGCCCAGTAACCTGGCCATGGCTGCAGTTTGCTCACTTGATCCCTGGTCCTGACCCCAAGGCGCCAAAGAAGAGGCAAACAGCCCCAGATCTGTCCTCGAAGTGTCCCAGAGCACCAGCCTTGCTCCTAGAACCCTGTTCCCTACCTACTGCGGGTCCGCAGCCCCACATTCCTGGACTGGTCCCAGACACCTCCCCTCTCCACACACCAGGACCATTTTCTGACCACCTCCTCCAGGGGGTCAACCTCCCACTTCCTTCTTCAGTGGCCCCAGGTCCACAGCAGGCTCGGCTATGTCCCTGCCCACCCTGCACGTGGCAGGTTGCCCCAGTGCCTTCAGGCCTGGCCCTGTCCCCTTCCTACCCAGCCAGCCTTAACCAGCCTGGTCACATGCCAGGGGCTGAGCAGGCAGAGGAAAGGCCACTCTGGCAGTGACATGCCCAGCAGAGAGGTGAGTGGAGGGCAGGGCCCCCTGCAGGGCTGGGCAAGGCAGTGGGCACCCAGCCAGGACATGGCCATCAGGAACTCTTGCTCTGTCCTAAATCAGGGCCTCTGAGATTGGTAGCCATCTTGGGGTTGGGGGTCTCTCAGCTCCATAAGGGAGGTTGGCAGTCACAGCAGGACACAGCTCAGAAAGAAAGTGCTCGGTACCCACTGCCCATCCACCTCCTGGAGGCTGCTGCCCCAACCATCTCCTAGGCCATGAGAAGGACAGCCCCACAGGCCCCCGTGTGCCCTGTGGAAACTGGCAGCAAGCCCAGGGAAGACAGAAATGTCTGCAAGCTCAGGAAAGTTCTCAGTGACAGAGAAGGTACAGACAGATTGCAGGACCCCAGAGGAGGATCGGGGTCCTGGGCAGCCACTTGACCAGCCATGTCACCAGGCCCTCCACAGGGAGGGAAGGTCAGCCACAGGAAGGTGTCAGGACAGGCCTGGCACATGCTGCCCCCTCACCAGCTGCCATCAGAATGAGGGTGCTGAGGAATGGAGGACTGGTACCTGGCACGCTCCCCCACCCCATGGCACCCTGGCAGCAGCCAACTCTCTGTCTCTGGTGCCAGAGCTCAGCGGGGGGAACCTGAGCACAAATAAGAAATTTCATAACTGTGCCCCGCCATTCTACTGAAATGGAACAGCAGGCACCTCTTAAGTTTGAGTCCTGGCACTCTGCTATCAGGGGTGGGAGGACAGGGCACCCAAGATCCATCTGCTAACATCCAGAGGGCAGCCAAAATCAAGGTGGTGGAGTCCACTGCAGCTGCACACCCAGGCCGCTCTCACAATACGCCCAGGGACAACCCAGCCGTGTGTGCCTCTTCCCGTTGATTCGCTGAGCTGAATGGCGGGTTGGGCAGGACCAGAAGCCAGCCTGCCCTGGCTCAGCTCCAGGCCCAACAGGATGGGGTCAGTGATAGTGACCCTGGGCAGCAGGAAACAACAGCAAGGATGTTACTCCTAGTCCCCAAGCTCTGCAGACAGAGACACGGCCACCAGGAGCCCCTGCCCTTCCCTGGGCCTGAGGCGGCACTGTCCCAGACAAGAGCTTCCTGCCTGCCTGTGGCCTAGCTGTGGCTGTCTGCAGTTATGGCCCAGCTTTCGTGGAATTAGCCTTCTGCAAAGGTTGCTCAGCATGAGCAGAGTGTGATGTGACAGGGCCCCCGCCAGCCTCCACTCAGCCACCTGATCCCCCAGCCCCTCCAAGGGACCCCTGCTCTGCCCTACATCTGGTTTTACAGGAGAGGGAGGCGAGCTCTGGCCACCGGCCACAGCTTCTTCCTGCTGGGGGTCCTATACCCGCAGCCCTGTGGGCCTAGACCCCTGGTTCTGGTCCTGCAGTCAGAGCTCTCAGTGTCTGCAAACTCAGACAAGTTCTGCATACAATGAAGAGGTTGGGAAAGAGTAGCAGCCATGTTCTGCCCATGACTCCTGGGATCCCCCAAGTTCAGCCAGATGACACCTCACACGGTGGCTCAGCCCTTTGTCCCAGCAGGAACCAGGAGGATGCTCCCTCCAGCAGGTGGCCCAGGCTGTCCCCCATTCCCAGGTGTCACCCTTGGCCCTGTCCCTTGGAGGCTGGAGGACTGGCTGGGTCCCCAGCACAGCCTCCAAGCTCCTGGATGCACCATCTCTGTGAGCCCAAGACCCCAGCTGGCCATCCCCTGCCGGGGCAGGTTTGGGGTGGGGGTAGCAGGCTCACTGTGGGCCTGACACTTCCTGCTCCTCTCAGAGGCTCAAGCCATGTGAGGAGGCCAGGGCAGGGTCCCCAGAAAGGAGGGATGCAGCCCCGCCTGGCCGGGCCTCACTGGCTGAAACAACCTCATTACTAAAGCAATTAGGCTGACTGCTCAGAGACATAGTGGGCCAGCTCCAGGACCAATTAACCCTAATTATCCCACACACAGACCCAGCACTGCCCACCCCAGCCACCTCAGGGAAGCACCAGGCTACATGGTCCCCTAGGTGGCCCCAAGACCTGGCCGTGGCCTAGGCAAACACATCTTGTCCGTCTGGCTCACGCTGTCTCTCCAGCAGCAGATGGCCCTCAGGACAAAGGCTCCTCTCAGAGGAGCAAGGAGGTATCCCCTGCAGGCCCAGACTGTCTCCCAGCTGCTCCACCCTCGTTCCCACAGTGCGGTGCAGCCCTTCCTCCAAGCCATTCCAGCCTCTCCTGGACATGGACCCGGCCCCTGAGCAAGCCCCCTCTGCCATCTCAAGATGCCACAAGGAGCAGGGCTGCACCCTGGCCCCAGCCATGCCACCTGCTCTGCCCACCCTGCTGAGCAGAGGCACAGACACAGGGCCCAGGGCCAGGCTGGGGCTTGGGCAAGTTGAAGAATGCTTGCAGTGTGGCCCAGGCATATACACAGGGCTGATGGGCCAGGTCTGGACCCCAGCAAGGCCAGCTGGAGTAGAGGTGGGGTGGGGCACCCAAAGTGAGGTTCCCAGGAGGCCCCAGCCTGCACAGCAGGCTGCAGACAGCAGAGAGGATGTGTCCTCAGGGAGCAAAGATTGTGGCAGCTGCCCCACCAGGAAGCTGGCGGTCTGTCCACTAGTCCTCCACCCCGCTCCAGCTCCTCTCCAGGGGGTGTGGGGCAGGGTGGGGAGCAGCCTGACCTGGGCAAAGCAGACACAGCCCACTGTCCCCAGGGGCAGGAGCTGAGGAAGCTGAATATGCTCGAGGCCAGGGGACCTGGAAACAAAGGATGGGAAGAGGGCCAGGCTCAGTTCAGGGCTTCCGCCCAGTGCATGTTAAAGTCCTTACCCCAGGACCTCAGAAGGTGACAGGGCCTTTAAAGAGGTGAAGTGAGGTCACTCAGATGGCACTAATCCAGCATGACTGCTGCCCTAGAAGAGGCTTGCAAGAGTGGACACGCCCAGAGGGACAGCCCTGCAGGACAGGGAGGAGACACTGTGTGTGGATGGCCTCAGGGAGCTGCTGCAGCCCTTTGATCTTGGACTCCCAGCCAGGACTGCAGACTTAAATCCCCATTGTTCCCTGCCCATCTGAGGTGTTCTAACTGGGCACCCCTGAGCTCGCCAAGGCAGAATCCGAGACCACAGGGGAAGTCGAGGCCAGGCTGGCTGGTATGGGGACAGCCAGGCTGACAGCACTCAACTCTGTCTCTGCCTCCCCACTGACCCACAATGTCCACCCTGAGGGTGGCAGAGACAGGGCTCCTGCAGCCCCTGCCCAGACCTGCCTCGGGGGCCTAGCCCCAGGGACCTGGGGGACACCTGAGACAAACTCTCTCCTCCCTGCCCACCCCAACCAGGCTTTTGCCAAACAGTCAATAAATTATTCAGTTTGCAAAATGCCATTATGTGCAAGTTTACTTAATTGAATAGAATAATTTATGGTAAAACCTGGGGAAAGGAAGATCGATGAGGAGCGGCCCAGAAGAATGATTGAGTGTCAGCGAAGGCAATTTGATTTTTATCCCTCATTATAATAATGTTAAGGGGAAAACATCCACTTGGGTCAGAATCAATGTTTGCAGAGTGGCTAGACCATGAATTTTAGCTGGAGGTGGCCAGCACATCAATAATTAATGCTGTGTCTGCCGCCACAAATAACGGCTGGTTTGGGTACATTGGCCCGCTATCCATAGATTCGATGGTGATCATAAAAGATAATTTAGGAGTCGGTCTGTTGGCGATGCATGTGCAACATGCCCAACATGATTCAGGACGCAGTTGCACATCGGCTTCCTCACAAATCACCGAAGACAGAAGGCGAGAGCGCCCACTTCTTTCCTGCAGCCCCAGGTGAAGTAACAGAGCTAAGCCACCATGCCAGGCCAAGTGCCAGGAGCCTCAGGGCAGAGGGCAGGCAGCAGGAAGCGGCAGGTACACTGTGTGAGCAGTACTCAGACCACCTGCCAGCGCGGGACCTGGGCACTCGCCCTCCCCATCCCTTCCACTGGAGAGCTGTGTGCCACCCCTTCCCTGCTGTGTCCAGGAGAGACAGGCCTCCAGGTCCATGCAGAGCTGTTGCTCCTGCTGCTTTCCTAGAGTCTCCTCATGTTCCATCCAGACCTCTGCCTGTACCTGAGCACAGCTGTACAGCAAACAGCCCGGCCTGAATCTTGCAGGCCAGGAGCAGCAGAGGAGCCAAGGTCCCCAGGGTACTGGTACAGCTGCAGTTCCCAGTGCTCTGCACCCTGGCCCAGAGTCTTCCTGGGCTCCAGGCAGCTCTTTGTCCGCACACAGAGCCAGCTCCAGGGACCCACATTGTCTGACAGGAAATTTAGAACATGTTCCCATTCCTGAAACGAGAAAACAGCAGGTCTTGGCACCAGGGTGGCAGAGCCAACGCGGGTCTGCTGGATACCAGTCCCCTCCCTGCCCTCTGCACATGCCCTGTCTCCTGCAGTGCCCCCACCTTGAGCAGGGCCTCTGTTCCAGGCTCCCCAGAGGGACAGGTGAGGCAGATGCAGCCACAGCCCTGGGGACCTGGCAAAGAGCCCAGGCACAGACACCATTCTGGGCCTTCTTGGGGACCAGGCTCCATCAGTGCCAAATGGAAAGAGGCAGCCAGCTACTGGCCTTCCAAGGAGAGGACTCCAGGAGTAGGCTCCCTGGGTGTCAGCAGGTGTGGCCCCCGCTCTGACCTGGCCCATGGGTCAGCTTCTCAGTGCTTCTCTAGGTCCCTGTATCCCTAAGGCCTGACCTGGGGCGGTGGAGAGGTACCCTGTGTGCCAGGATCCACTCCCAGCTGACAGTCCCTACCCTGCTGGGCACCTGAGCACTGCTTCTGTGCCCCCACCCCAGTCCTGAGTCCAAAATGCAAGAACCTCCACTGCCACAGCGGGTGGATGGAGGGACAGGTGGGCAGATGGACAGTAGAGGGACAGGCGGGTGAGACCGCCACAGGTGTGGGAGCATGGAAAACAACAACTGACAGAACAAGAGGAGGGAAGGTGGCTACAGAGGGGTTGATGGGCACACGGGAGAGACAGCGGGCCCAGAGCAAGGCTGTACCTGTGCTGCTCCTAGCACCAAGCAGACTCTGCCCAGCAGATATTGGTTGAACAAATGCACGAAGGCTGGAAGTGCAGCTCCAGGACACAGCACATAGCTCCACACAAGGCCCCAGGTTCTAGTCCCTCACGGAAAGGAAGCGAGCACAAGTGTGGGGGGGTGTTGTGGAGACAGAGCAGCCTCGCCACCTTCCCCATCAGTGCCAGCACCAGCTGGAGAGAGGATCTGCCCTTTCTCTGCCTGGCCCTGGGCCTCAGCCACACAACAAGCTCTGGCATCGGGGTTGGATGCAGGAACCCGAGCCCTCCACAGCTTTCCTGAGCATGTAGCCGGGGATGTCCCCTCACACCCTGCTCAGACACTGCCACTGCCACCACAAGGGACACAGACTGAGATCCCCAGAGGGAGACTGAGGCAGGGCCACCCCGGGGCTCCATCTCGGGCCCCCGTGACCCAGGCCACCCTCCCTGTCTCTGCTGTCCCCCTACCCTGCCTGCCTGCATCCTAAACATGCCCCCCAGCTTGTTCTGTCCTCATCAGGCCCCTCCTCTGCTCCCTGGAGCTAGTGCTGCAAAAAGATGTGCCCTTGATTCCCAAGGAGAACACATCCGGTGCTCTGGATCGTGAATTCCCCCTGGCCTGGGATCCAGAGGGCTCCCGCTGCTGTGCACATGTGAGTTTCCACAGCCAACCCAACCCCACAGCTGCCACTCACGCATTTGCGCAGCCATGCCTTCCCTCCCGATAAAGCTGTTGTCACCAATTGTGATGTGTGATCCCCTACCCAACAGTCTCTTTCCTCTACAAATTTAATTCATCAACTGGAAACTTCCAGGGCCAGGGATTTAGCTCAGTGGTTCAGCTGCCTGCTTCACAAGTGCAAGGTCCCAAGTTCAATCACCAGTACCAACGCCCCCACTCCAAAAAAAAGCAGAAAACGGGAAACTCCCAGCCCTACAGCACCAATCCACAGACTCTGGTTAGCTTTCCTATGGAGGCAGCAATTGGTGGGGGCACAAAAGCAGTGCTCAGGTGCCCAGCAGGGTAGGGACTGTCAGCTGGGAGTGGATCCTGGCACACAGGGTACCTCTCCACCGCCCCAGGTCAGGCCTTAGGGATACAGGGACCTAGAGAAGCACTGAGAAGCTGACCCATGGGCCAGGTCAGAGCGGGGGCCACACCTGCTGACACCCAGGGAGCCTACTCCTGGAGTCCTCTCCTTGGAAGGCCAATTGTTTTGAGCAATTGGCTCAAAACAGCTTCGAAACTTAACAGCTTCATCCTGCCAGGCAGGAGTCAGCACCCACTGCTAGTCATGGGGAGGGATGAATAGGTGGGTGGATGGGTGGATGGGTGGGCAGATGGATGGGTGGATGTGAGAGAGGAGTCCACCCCTCCACATGGAACTGAGCAGCTATGGGTTAACTGTGTTATTGGGCAACTATGGGATAACTAGGTAACTATGTCCTGAGCAGCTGTGACAACTTCTGTAATCTGTCACCAAAGGAGCATAATGGACTCAGAAAGTCCCGCCAGAACTCTACTCTACCCGTCTCTGCTGCTGTGCTTTGTGTAAATCCTGCTTGCTATATTCCCAGGGAAACGCCAGTGGAGTTAAGCCTTATATATGTAAAGAGCTATATAAGGAACAATCTTCTATTTGGGTCTCCCAAGACTGACAGGAGTCATTCACTGAGCAGCCAGCATCATTAAAAGACACTTTTTGCTCCTATCTTCCTGTTAAAGAGTTGTTTGTGCTGGGCTCCTTGCTGTTTCCTACTTCAGATGGATGGATAGGCAGATGGACGAATGGACGGACAGATGGATGGATAGACGAGTAGAGGGGCTGGTGGGTGAATGAATGGATGAGTGGATGAATGAGAAGATTCCTTGTCATCCCAAAGCTTCCTTCCAGCACCGTGCAGAAGACACTGCCTCAACTGTCTAAAGCATCTCAGACTCAGCAAGTCCTGAAAAGGCCTTCCTTAGTTCTGGGCCTCATGCCTGACCAGAATGCTAACCACAGCCACTGCAGCCACCCTGAATCCCCAGGCTCCTTCTTCCCAATCCATGACTGGCAATGCCCCCACCCACCCCTTCTGGCTTGTGGGAGGCAGCAGATATGGACAGCAGTTCCCAGCCTTGTCCTGACACCAGCACATTTAGAGCCAAGGGCTGGGGAATCCCAGAACCAGGACGTCCCAGCCTGTCGAGCTGCCCACATGTCCAGCACTCAAGGCATCTCACATGTTGCCCACTTTATCCTCTGAGAAGCAAAGTTTTCTCCCAGCCAGAAGGGGCCAAGGGCCTAGCCTGACCCTCTGCTCAGGATCTGCAGGCACCCAGCCAGGGTGGCAGCAGACTGGCATCTGCTCCAGGCAGCACAGCCTCCTCACAAGCTCTGGTGTCCCTGGGACTGAAGCCACATCTCGTATCTCTGCAGAAGCACTTCCTGCCTGCTGGTCTCGGCCCACCCTGAGTGCTCACCCCTTTCATGATGCATGACCATGTCCTACCAGAGGCTTCCCAAGGCTGAGCAGAACCCTGTGCGAATGCTTGTTTCTTTAAAAGACCCTCTGTGCATCTATGAGACACAGATCAAGTAAGTCACAACCCACCTAGACCATTGGCTTGTGTGCCCAGGGAGGCAGCTCCAAGCAAGTAGACCACTGAGCCTGGTGCAGGCCAGGCTGGCTGGTTTCTTAGGAAATTAAACCCTGAACATAATCAAAGGGGACCATTTGGCCTGAGGGTCCAGTGGAAGACACTTCCTGCCCCCATTCCACTGGGTACCAACCTCCTGAGGCAGCAGGGTTGAAGGTGGGGGATCTCAAGCTCATGTCAGGATCCAGGAAGAAGAGGGAGCAGCCCCTGGGCAGGGGCACAGGAGAAAGAAGCAGGGTGGCAGGATTCAGGGTGTAGAGGATAGGGGGCAAATGGAATTGCCAGCCTGTAGCTTGGGAGAGGTGTCTTGGGGCTCAGTGACTGGGGCAGGGAAAGCTGCAGGGACAGAGCATGCGAGGGAGCACCCAGGGGCCGGGAGCAGCCAGGAAGGGGCAAGGAGGCGGGGGGGACCAGATGGCAAGAGAAACGGGTGGCCCCACAGGCACCTTGGTGACATCTACGAGGCCTCACACAGCTCCCTCCAGGCTCATTTGCAAGTCTAACTGCCCGCGGCTCTGCATTCTCACTCCATATGTTGGCACCTCAGCCAAGATGCCACCTGGGCGCTCACAGCCTGGGACCTCACCAGGCTATAGCAGGAGCTCGGGAGCAGGAGGTGCCAAGCCAGCCTCGGGGGGTCACAGGGCCTGCCCCATCCATGTCCTTCATCCCAACAACCTAATGGCCACCAACCCCGGGCTCACTAGCACAGCTCCAGGCTGTGGGCTGGGCCTCTGGGGATGACTAGGCTCTGGAGCACGGTAGGGTCCACAGATGGAGGGCCTGGGACCCCACAGTGGCCACTTTCTCCATGTGCACCCCTCAGGCAGAGCCCAGCTGCCACTCAGGTCAGGCCTTGGGTCACCCATGACCCCAGAAGAGCACTGCCCCCACAGGTCTGCCTGGCAGACCAGGCAGACTCTGGCTGGACTCATTGCAGATGGCCTCCATCTTCCCTTCTGCTGTGGGTAGGCCCAGACTGTGAAACAGGTGGCATGCATACCACTGGGCCAGGGCTTGGGAGGCCCTGGTAAGAGCCCATGCAGTGGCACCACTGGCCACAGAGAGGATGGAGAGGGCACTCTGGTGCCCTGCCCCATGCACACTAGGGCTTTTTCTCCATTCCCACATAGGGAAATGAGCCCAGAGGGGGAAAGTGACCAGCCCAGGCCGCACAGCCAGTTCCTGTATGATGCGTGCCACTGAGCCCCGCTGACGCCAGCACATGTTCCTGTCTTCAGAGGCACACCAGAGACACAGCAAGGCTGAGTCGCATGCTTGAGTCATACACAGGCGGGGAATGAACCTAGACAGGCCAGCAGGTATGGGCCCTGTGGCCCTTCACTGCTCACACTTCCACGTCTATGAGACCCACATGGTCCCCAGGCCTAGAGGCAGACACAGCAGCCGTGGGCAGTACAGTCCTACCCGTCAGCCCCAGGTCTGTCCCCTTGCAGTGAGACCACCTTCCCCTGGTGTCTGAGCCACATCCACCCAGGGTGTGGATCCCCAGACTTCCTGCTTCCTCCCTCAACAGTGGGCAGCTCCCCCGCCACCACCACCTCTTCACACTGACCCTGTGGCCCCACCTCACCCAGTGGGCAAACTCTGGGGACCTGCTCCTAGGGACTGTCCCAGTGCCAGCCGGGAGGAAGCTTCCCCTCGGCCCTCGAAGCCCACCCAGGAACCTCCTAGGCCCCACCCACACACCCTCAGTAGCCACAGTGCCCAGCCATCTGACAGCAGCAAATGTCCCCTCCCCTGGCTCAGGAGCCCAGCCAACAAGAGTGACCTGGGCAACCACGGCCCTGCCAAGGAGATCAGTAGGGACAGGGCAGCTCCCTCCCTAAGATGGAGATGGTGCTGCTACCAGGGCCACCCATGCACAGAGGGGTCTCCGAGACCCCGGGCCACCGACCACAGTCTGGCACCCTGAGCACAAGATGGAGCCCAGAACACTCTGCCCTTGGTGAACCCCGAGTACCCCATGCCCAGCGCCCCTCTGAGCTTCGAGGCCATGGAGGTGCATGAGGAGCCCAGCCTTGAAGCCCGGTACCCCATAGCATCGATGGACCACTGAGCCTCGGAAGAGTCCAAGCTCCTCCACCCCCTCCTTCCCCACGGAGACTCTGGGCTGTCCTCCTCTTCTGCAGAGAGGCTGCGCTGTCCCTCAACGTCACACACAGAGTGGAGGGACCCGACCACACATTTTGCTCTGTGTGAGCCAGGAGTGCTGGGACCCAGCCTTGTCTGACAGTCTCAGCAGGTGGGTGCACTGGCCAAGCCTGGGTCCTGCCTGGGGAGAGGCGCAGAGCTAGCCAAGAAAGAGAAGGCCAAGGGATGTCCGTCTAAGGGACGGAGATGAGAGACAGTGCCCAGGGGCCCAGAGCAGCCACCTGGCCTGCATTCGGAGGCCAGGGGCTGACAGAACCTGGCACAGTGGAGGAGACTGGGCCCACAGCAGTCCTCCCAGGACCCGCCAGCACCACCCAGCACAGTCCCTCTGCCAGGCTTGTCCCCACTTCCCAGGAGTCCCTGTGATAGCCCTTCATTCAGCTGGAGCCCACTTCTGGGAAAACCCCTGAGCACGGCCTCGAGCCCAGGAGGAAGCAGCGAGTCCCAACAACACCCTGGGGCATCGCTCTCAGACAGGGAAGAGGAAGCCAGGTTAGGACGGCAGAGCTGCCCCGTGGAACCTACCTGCCCACCCACAAATCCACACATGGGCCTCCTTTGCCCAGTTGCACAGGTGGACTGATCGAGGCCTGCAACATGGAGTCCCAGCCCCAGCAGGACATGGAGGAGCTGGGACTGGAACCAGAAGTGGGTGCAGAGCTTGCAGAGCTGACCTTGGTGGTCTGGCCTCCCTGTCACCCCTCCAGGCCAGCACCTGGGTCACCCTCCTGCACCCCAGGAACTCGAGTGTGCTACAGGCAGGACCTGAGCCCCCCTCGGCTCAGCCTGGCCCAGAGCCAGGCCCCTGGACAGCTGTGCTCTGTCGAAATTCCTCCCCATAACCCAAGTCAAGACTCCCAGAGCAGAGGCATGGGGCCAGCACCCTCAGGTCCTCAGCCTGAGCCCAGATCAGAGCTGACCCAGGCCTGGCTCAGGACATGGGCAAGAGCTGTGCACGTCATGCGGGGACAACCAGAGCTGTAGATCATATCAGCCTGTCCCGCTCCAGCCCAGGCTCCTCTGCTCATAAAGATGCCAGGAGCTGAGCCCGCATTGCCAGAACCACAAATTAGGGCAGGTGTGGGATTTAGAGCACCGCCCCCTGCCAGGGGGACCAGCTCCCCAGGACAGCCACTGAGGCTGTGAGAAATACAGCCTGTCCCTCCACCCCCCGTGCTGGAGGCTGGGAGCGATTTATTCTGGCCACAGGGCCCCACATCTAATGGCGGGGATGATGCAGGCGCAGGTTGGGAGGACCTGTAGATGCAGTAGGCGACCCAAGCCAATACCTGGTGGCCCCTGGAACCCATGGTCCCTGCCAGCTCAGCTATGCAGGGCCCTCTATGGGCAGTGGGCTTTCTCCTCAGAGGGGTGGGTTTCCCAAGTGGGAAGTGGGGTCCAGCCTGGTGCACAGGGGGCAGGTGGGCTGACCAGTGGCAGAAGGAGCCCAGGACACCTGTCCTGTCTGACCTCACTCCCCCAAGGTGATGATGACCGCAACATGCAGGCAGCTCTGGGGTGACCTCACCCGGCGCCACCCTGTGGGTTCTCAAGGACGTCACTGCTCCTTCTCCCAGCCCTGGGGCCAGGTGAGGACACAGCCACCCTGTTATTCTGCCATTGTCTTGCCCACTTCGAGCCCACCTCTGGGCCACTGGGTTCACTGGGCCAGGCATCACCGGCAGCTGCCAGGGAAGGCACCAGCCCAGACTCGAAAGGGCTCTGCAGTCAGGCCAAGGCAGGTCCTGCTAAAAGGGTCAGGGTGGGCAGGGGACCACAAAAGGAGCCCCCAGGAGCCCTGACGAGGGAGACAGGAAGGTCTGTGCTGTCTGTGATGACACATTAGCCTCTGGGGTAAAAGCCCTCAGGACCCTCAGGACCCTCAGGACCATGTCCCCAGGGGATGGAGAGCCAGCAAAGATGGCCAGGCCTGAGAGCTCCGGGATGTCAAGGCAACCTGCTGAGGACCATGTGGGGACCAGACAGTGCTGCTCACCCCAGGGACAGATGGGAGCCAGAGAAGTGACACAGACAAACTTTGAGGGTGCCAGGGGCCAGAGGTGGATGCTCAGTTACAACCCACATGGAGCTAGACAGCCCCATGTAGAATACCAACCTGCCTCCTCCGCTTATACTGACCGATGTGAGCAAGGATCGAAGTCATCAGTGGGAGGAGACCAATCCCCCAAGGAGACAAATTTCGAGCCACACAGGCCAAAGCTCAACCCCACTGGAAGTAAACTGCCCCCTCATTCCTCCTGTGGCTTCCCGGATGGGGTCCTGGGCCAAATGGATTAGAGGGGAAACTGAGGCAGTGAGCATTAAGGCTCCCTTCAGTTGTTCTGTTTTGGTTTTGGTTTTGCAGTGCCGGATGGATGGAACCAGAAAGGATGGAACCAAGGCTTCCCTCACACACTAGGCAAGCCACTCCCTGGTTGTAAGTCAGTTTTCAGGTGACTGAAATACACAAAGTATAACAAAAGGCCAAGGTGTGATGTGGCTGGGTGCACTTAGACAGGCACAAGGGATGGGAGACCCTTGACTTCTGGCTACAGCTGGGTGTGGAAGGGCATCCGAGGGAAAAGGACCCAGTCCCTGCCCTGCCTGCCCCTCCTGAGGCCCCAAGACCACAGACGCCCCAGCTCACTGCAGAGACCCCAGGATCTCTGCCTGGGCTCATCTGAGGGAGACAGACTAGGACACAAGCCTGGGGCTCCTGGACCTCACCAAGACTGGTTCTGAGTGGGCCTCTTTTGGACCTGGCCTCTGAGTCCACCCCAGCAGCCTTGCCCAGAGGAAGTTGCTCCTTAGCTACTGGGGACACCTCCCACCCTCCTGGCCTCCAGGCTTCCTGTGTGGAAACTGCAGGATCCCGCCACACCAGACAAAAGGTCAGGAGGGCGACATCTCCCCAAGCTTCCTTCTTGCTGGAGTGGACCCCGCCCCAGCCCGTCACTCCAGTCCCAGGAGAGGACCAGCCATCAGAGTCAGCACCCCACCTTGTACCCTCCCAGCCCCGCTCCTGGGAGGGCTGGGGGACAGTGACCACCAGGGACACGGGGTGGGGAGGCCAGGGCAACTCCAGGGAGCCTAGAGCCCCATGTACCAGAGGCAGCCAGCCTGGAGACAGGGAGTCCCCAGGGAGACTGTGACACTAGCAGAGAGGACTGAGGCTACCCACCCGCTGGGCTCTAGGAAGGCATCTGGAGCAGCAACATTGGCTGTCAGTGTGGCACCCTCCCTGGGCACCCCAGGCAGATGGGCAGAAGGAAAGAGATCTTTGTCGGAACCCAGACTGCAGACCAGCACAGCTGTCTCCAGGCCCAGGACTTCCAATGCCACTGTGCCACTCTCCTGCCCCACAGCAGTCCTGTTGCTGCCCTAGCCGTCGCCATACGTCACCATTCCTGCTGCAAACATGGCCCTTGAGACCCAAGCACTCACTCCCAGGGCACCAGCTCTTGTTCCCTGCTGAGGCTGGTCCAAGGTGAAGGGGAGCCCCTTGCCCTCAGGGATAGTGGCCTCGGGGGCAGCAGGATGGCAGGGCCCGGGGATCACTCGCTCTATCCCAGCCCAGCTGGAGTGGGCCAGGCAGCAGAGCAGGCATGGACATGCTGGCATGGTGAATCAGGCGGGCACCTCACCCCAGGGAGCAGGTGGCCCGGTGCCAGGGTGCCTTGGAGCCTGTGAGAGACGCCAGCCACACTGCTCACGCCAGGCCCCTGCCCTCCCCAAGGCCCTTACTCCTACCCCAGGCTTTTCTGATCTTGACATCCCCAGGGGCCCTCCCACCTGCAGGCCCCCAAGTGCATCTAGTAAGCACACAGGAACGGGGACTTGGGTACCCCCTGCCCTCTCTGGGCCTCACTTTCCCCAAATGTTTGACAAGCAGGATGCACACAGACCCCATGAAGGGCCTGCCCCTGCTCTGGCTCAAACAGCTGGGCCCTGGGCAGCCACAGCTTTCCCATCCATAAAATGGGCATTCTGAGACTCGGGCTGGTTCCCAGGCTGTAATGACGGGGCTGAAGGCTTTGATGTCCCAGATGAAAGGCCACCCAAGGCTCCCAGGCCTGGCCTGGGACAGAAGATTCCTTGTCCAGAAGAGCAGACGCCGCCTTTCATGGGGCACCTGGGCTGTGGGAATCGGGATCCACCCAGCCAAAGCCAGGCATCCCCAGCTTGGACCACAGAGGCCCCACTGGACAGCAGTGAGGGTCAAAGGCTGGTGACCCAAGACAGGGGAGGGACTTTAAGTGTTCCTTGCAGCAGGAAAGGAAGTGCCCACCCACCCCCACCATGCAGGGGACACGGTGCAAGGGACACAATGCAGGACCAGGGGCCTCCTCAGGCCTTCCCATGGGCCAGCACTACGGGTCCCCAGACAGCAACTCGGCAGGCCGGGTCTACCCTAAACCATGTGCAGGACCACATACCAGGCAGGCTTCTCAGCCTCCCCTGAGAACCTACTGGCCGCCCCAAGCTCTGCCACACCCTGCCACCCCAGCGGAGTCCTCCAGCAAACAGAGCAGCCTGGGTGGCTCTTGGCTGGCTCAGAACAACCTCGCCCTTCCCAGGAGTCTGGGCTCTGCTGAAGCCAAGTCTCAGAAGACCTGGGGAGGGGGACTTGGACCCCACCTCCCAGCTGGCCTCTGATCCCCACCTGAGGCTGGAGGCCACACCCACGGCCTGGACATCCCGAGTCCTGACCCCCAGGCCCCTCATCCTGTCCCATCTGAGACATCAAGGACAGGACCTATAAGGAGACACAGCCACCTATCCACCCATGCGTTCATGCTTTGGCAAGCGCCCCAAGGTCTGTGGGCCCACTCTGTACCTGCCACTGGGGGGTGTGACAATCCATGACTCAGAGCCGCCCTCCCCTGTGGCCCCACTGAGGCGAGAGACAGAGACCACATAAGATGTGACAGAGGAGGCGCCACACTTACCACCTAGAGCCAGGAAGAACACCTGCCGAGCAGGCCCTGGAGGGGTCCCAGACTCAGGGCTAAGTGTGTAGGGCACATGAACTGGGCCAGGGAAATGGGGTACAATGTGGGGGTGCTCTGGTCAGGCCCAAGCAGGGCAGGCTAGGGGGACAGGTGTAGCCCCGAAGGCAGGGGCGGGCAGCAACAAAGAAACAGGTGTGGGGGCAAGAACTGATTCCACGGGGATCACTGGATATGAATTAGCAAAGGCTGCCAGACCCTGCGAGCACTGAGCCCAAACTGGGAACAGGGCCAGGGAGAGCCAGCCCCTCAGGCAGGGTTCCTGCCTGCTCTGGGTCCCTGGGCCTTGATGTGCCCCAAGGGTACGGCTGTCTCCCAGCTAGGCAGGCAGGAGACAAAGGAAGAGGCCACCGAGGGGTCTCCAAGGGGTCGTGCTACCCACCTCTGCCTCCCCAGATGTCACACCACAAGAAGGGAGCCAGCTGACACCACCCCAGCTCCACACCTGGCTCCCCACCCCATCCTGGAACCCTGAAAACCTAGCAGCACCCAGAGAGGGCATGGGGATTGGAGAGAAAACTGGTGGCCCCTCACCTGCACAGTGGCCCCTGAGGGGCTGTGGCACAGGCTAAGGCCCCAGCACAGCCCTCCTGCCTCTGGTCCCTCGGATGCACCCCAGCCGTACTGCCCCACCCAGCCCCAGGGAACCACAGGGAGGGCACCATGTCCTGGGCAAGGGACCATGTGATCAACTCTTTTATTCACAAATAAAAACCATAGCAAGATGTTATCTACACGTTTGTACAAAGGTTCAGACATCCTATAAAACACGCAATGTCAGAAAACAGGCCTGTGGAGCAGGAACATCACAGGCTGCAGGCCCACCCTGCACGTAGGACCTCCACAAAGAGCCCGGCCCCAAACAACTTCTGTAGAAAACCATAAAAACATAGATCATTTGTCTTCAAATTCCCACAGCAAACTCCGTGTTCATAGGCAAAATGATACAAAAATAGGAACCTAACAGAACATTTAGAAAACCCTTACCCCTGTCTCTGGCATAGGTGATTGGTTTTGTTGTGGGTTTTTTTGCTTGCAGTTTTGGTAAGAATTCCTGCCGTGGAAGAAGGCATCGTGTGCACGTGGCCTGGCCCTCGTCCAGGGCCCTTGGCATCCTCAGGACAGAGCAGGGTCCTCAGGGAAGGACAGCATCCGGCTCCAATGATCCCACCGCCAGCGCCTGCTCTGCCAAGAGGAAGCCGCTGCAAAGGAAAAGAAACTTGAACCTGACCAAGGGCTGGGACCGGACTGCTCACTTGAGGAAGGTGGAGTTGACAGAGCCAGCTGGGCACAGCTGCCAGAGCTGGGGCCCAGCAAACGTCTGCTGGTGTCTCAAGTCCATAGCACCAAATGCAAAAAGGAGAAGAGTCCAACTCGAGGTAAAAGGCACTTGCGTGGCTGTCGGGGTGGTGACCATCTCCCGGCCCCCCTGACCTTGCTTGCTCCATCCTCGCCAGCCGGCCCTCCCCTCCCCACGCCACATCTCTCCGAGACCTCCCATCTTCGCCTCTCAGCCCCACCACATCCTCACTCCATCTCACATCTGGTCCTCACACCACCTGCAATCCCCTCCCCTGTCCAGCGCCTGGCCTCAGACGTCCACCTCCTGTGGCCCTGGCACAGCAGTGGTGGTGGCGACACTGATGTCAAAGCAGGTGACCATCATGACGTGGGCCTTGCACAGGTTCACACACTGCTCCAGGGCGGCTGTGGCTCGCTCCAGAGCCACTAGGTACTCAGCCGACTCGGGCTCCAGCTCCGGGTCCACCTCAACTGGGGGGGGGGACAGACAGGGTGAGGACAGGGGCCAGGCAGCAGGCAGGCTCCTGAAGTCCCAGGAAAGCTGCCCGGCCCAGGGACCTCCTGTTCACTCCCTCTTGCATGACAGCAGCTGGAGGGCAGACAGGAGCAGGTGGCAGGGCGGGGGACACAGCAGGTCAGGGAGAAGGGACTGGAGCAGGGCAGAGGGTATGGGGCACTCACACTGCTCCAGCCAGCGGCCAGGCTCCACCATCAGCCGGCCCTGGGTCTCAGCCAGCTCCTCACAGAGATGGTTGCGCTTGGCCTGTACCTCCTGAAGCCGCTGCTGTCTGCGCTCAGCCAGCCGCAGCTTGGAGCTGACACTCACCAGGCCCTGGCAGAGGGACACGCAGGCTCAGGTGTGGAGACCAGGGCTCCCCCGGGAACACTCTGAACCCAGGCCTCCCTCCACCCACCGGCCTGGGTGGGCACACAGGAGGGTCACCAGCGTGGGCACAGGTATCCACCAGGCTCCTCCCACCATGCCTGCCAAAGGGGGATATCAGGGGTCACTGCCGGCTCGGGGCTGGACAGGGCTGGTCCCTACCTTCTCCGATTCCTGGGAGGGCTGTGGACAAGAGAGGGTGGTCAGCAGTGCCCAGCTGTGCCCACTCTGCCAGCCCTGGCCCTCAGCCTCCACCCCTAGCCCCAACCTGGGCCAGGTCCTCCCGTGGGGGCAGGCGGTGACGCTGCAGACGTGCCACATCGTCAATCTCATACACCTTGATCTCGAAGGGCTCCTTCAGAGTGCCGGCCAGTGGCGGGGGAAGGTCCACCCACTGCCCAGGCAGAGCGGGCTTGCGGCCCAGCGCAGCAGCCTCGGGCATTGGGGCTGGGATCAGCCGCCGCCTCTGCAGACCTGGAAGAGAGGACCACGTGCAGGTGAGCAGAGGCTGGGCACCCTGGGCCCCCCTAAGCCCCAGACCTGGCCACCTTCACCTGGACAGCCACTCTGGCTACCCCTGCAGACACAGCTCTGTAGCACCGAGTGCCAGCTCATTCAAACCCTCCCAGCCCCAACTGCCCCAGGACAGGGAGAGACCGGGCTGCTCTCCCCCCAGAGCAGTCCCGGCATAGATTTCCAGGCAGCTGGGAGACTCACAAGCGAGGAGACCCAGCTCTCACCAGCCCTCACCTGGCTCCCCAGGACTCCAGCTGATTCCCCACATGAGGCTGCCCTAACCGGGGTGAGGACCCACCCCTGGGGTAACCAGGGGCATCAGAGAAGGGCAGTCCCGTGCATGAGTATAAACTGTAGAGAGCAGGGCACGTGCTAAAGCCCCAGGCATGTCTGAGAATGGTCAAGGGATACATGCATGTGGAACTTGTGAGATGCATGCCCCTTGTCATGGGTTCGTAAACTGGGGAGCTGCACACATCCAGTACCGAGAAGCCCGGGCACGATTATAAACCGTCAAGGGCCATGCACACCTGGCACCTGTGCACAGTGCTGGAGAGCACCCACGTGCTGCGCCATGCTGGGGGGCTGCAGAAGAGGCCGGGCACAGGCCCTGGCACAGCATGTACCTGCCAGGAATCTAGACTGCAGTAGCTGCCCACCGAGGGCTGTGGCACCCACCTGTGGCCCTCTTCTTGGGGCACTTGAGGCTGCGGGAGCGGGACCCCGGGGAGGCAGCCCCGCTCTCACTCATCGAGTCTGGGGCCGAGGATGCGCTGCCGGTGGCCTCACTATCCCGCATCACACTCTCATAGCCACTGCTGCCACCGCTGTGGTAGAAGAGGGCCGTGCGGCCCATGGCGGGCGGGAGCTCCCCGCTCAGCACGCTGCTATTGTCACTGCCGTGCCCGCTGCTGTAGCGCTGGGGCCGCCTGGGTGCTGTCACCTTGCTGTAGGGAGAGGGTAGGGTGGGGCCCGCAGGTGGCTGCTCCTCCACGACATTCACACCGCTGTCATTGCCGCTGTCCGAGTCCGCGGAGCCCCAAGAGAAGCCGCCCCTGACTGGAGCCCCACCAGCTGCCAGCTCGTGCACGCGGCTGTGAGCAGCCCGGAGTGCCTGCTTGGTGCCCATGATGGTGCCCCGGCCAGCCTTGGCCCCAACTCCAGGAGCAGCCCGTGGGGCCACTCGGGGTCCTGTCCCAGGGCCACCAGGGGGCCTGCCAGCCACTGGGGCCAGGGGCTTCACTGACCCACCCAGAGCCCGAGAGCCACTGGCCATGAAGCTGCGGCTCTTAGCCCCACCAGTTGGGAGCTTGGGGGCACCCATGGACTTTGCTGCGCTGCTCCGGCCAGCAGGGGACGGCCCGGGCATGGGGCTAGCAGATGGCACACCCAGCCTGGGCACAGCCCGGGGCAGCCGTCCAGGGGCTTCCCGGACCTTGCTGTTGCTGTGTGCCAGGCCTTCATACCGCTCCAGGGACATGTGGCCAGCAGGACGGTGGGCCACCTCCATCCTGCCTGTCCGGGCCTTGAGGCTGGATGTGGCCTTAGGAATGGCATGGTCAGGCCGGCCACTGGGCCGAGCCTCCTCCTCCCCACAAAAGGTGGCAGTAGCCCCTGTCCGGGTGAGGCTGGGGGCCAGGATGGGGGCCTGGGCTGGGCCGCTTTGCTCCAGGCTGGACTTGCGCACGGGAGGGGCTGGGGGGGCTGCCCCACCAGGCCTCGGGAAGAAGCCTCCCTTGTGAGCCATGCCCTTCTTGCTGCCAGGAGAACCCCTCAGGTTGGTGGAGCAGGCAGCCACCTCAGCCACAGCGTCCCCACAGGAATTGGCAGGTGTAGTCACCCCCAGTGTGGTGGCTCCCCGCCGCAGCGGTGGGATCCAAGCCACAGCCTCTGGCCTGCGGGCCACCCTGGCCACCACCACACAGCCATCCACCACCCGCTGGGCATTAGCTGGCCCTGCTTGTGCCTCAGGGAGCCAGGGGGAACCTGGGGTAGGGCTGGAGGCATCACAGTCATCTGCACGCAGCAGCCATGGGTCCTCAAACAGGCTTCCAGGGCCGGGTGGGCTCCGGCCAGGGCGAGCGCAGACCATATGGCTGGCCGCACAGGTGGTCCTGGGCTTCCGTGGAAGGCTGGAGTGGATGGTCTGGGCTGTGGTGGTGCCCTGAGAGGACCTAGACCAGGGCTCCCGGCCAGCTCGGGACAGGCCCGCAGCAGCTGCTTCCCCAGTGCACGGACTCTGGGCTGGGCCAGAAGCATCAGGCCTGCCCTGTTCAGCAGACCTGACACCATCCAGGGAGCTGCCCCAGATAGGGAGCTCTGGAGGCCCAAGCCCAACTGGTGCATCGTGGCTAAAGGGAGGCTGTGGTGTGGGGCTGCGGCTGGCAGCTGCACAGACACCAACCTCATTGAGCCAGGAGCCAACAGAGGAGCCAGGGCCACCTCCTGGCCGGGACCCTCCCTCCAGCGGCCCCCCAGGTCCCTCAGAGGCCGGAGAGGTATAGGCGTCAAACTCATCGTTGATGCTGCTGATGATGCTAACTGGCCGAGAGCCCGAGGCCAGGGCCTGCAGGGAGCAATCGCTGCCGAAGCTGGCCAGGCTGGAGGGCCGTGCAGCGCCTGCCAGAGCCCCCAGGGGCAGCTCCTCTACCACTGTGAACACAAGCTCATCCTCGCCATTCAGCTCCACGGGCTGCTGCAGGGTCACTGTGGTGGTCAGCAGGCCCCGCTCCAGATGATGGCCACGCGTGGATGGGCAGGGGCAGGCTGAGTCCAGGGCCAGTGGGAAGTGCCCCTGCCCACTCATGCCCACGGGGGGTGTCCGTACTGCTCCGTCAGTGCCCCCTCCCCGGAGTTCCACCAGGTCTCCCAGGGCTTCTGGCTGCCTGGGCGGTGGAGGGGCCGGGCTGGGCAGCGGCCTCCGGCCTCCGGCCCCTGCAGCCTTTTCTGGAGCCAGTGGCTCACACCAGGAGCTGCCATCTTCTTGCTGGTTACCCTGGGCACCAACCCTGACAGGGTCCAGGTCACCCTGGTGGATGTCTGGGCCAGGGCTGCCTCGAGGGGTGCTAGTTGCCACTGGGGGGCCCACACCCTTCCTGAGGGACATGGCCTCAGGTGGCGAAGGCTTCCTGCCTCCTTGTGCCAGGCAGGCCTGGGCTCTGTCGCTGCCGCCCGGGACTCCAGGGCCCTCACTGCCATCAATGCACTCTAGCCGCTCCTGCAACTCCGCGAATGTGCTACAGCGGAAGTGGTCGGCATCCCGGGGGCCAGCGGAGGGCCAGCAGCGGCTTAGGGAGGGGACAATGGGCACGAAGTCCGGAGGGCCCTCGTTGTCGGTGAGCTCGCGATCCGACAGCGCTGTCCCGCCTGGCCCTACATAGATGACCGTGTCACAGGACTGCTCACTGCTGGACGAGTAGTCGGGGTCGCCGGGCAGGCCAGGCACCGGGCAATCAGGGACCAGGGCCACCGCACGCGAGTGGAAGGGCCGCAGGTAGGGGGTGCGGCGGGCCCGGCCCTCCTCACAGGAGCTCTCCCCTCCAGAAGAGCTGGATGCGTGCTGGGGGTGACAGAGTGGAGCCCTGTGAGCACACCCTACCTCCAGTCAGCTCGGCCCTGCTCCCTTCCCCTCCCAACAGCACTGTGCCACTGCCACCTGTAGCATCGCAATGGCAGGGGCCACGTGGCATGGCTGGCTCAGTGCTGGGAACCACAAGAACCCTGCCCCCTGCCACAGGGCCCAACGAGCAGACCCAGAACCCAGACTCGAGGCAGTGTGGCTGAAGGCCCCGAAGTCCACCCTTAGGCCCTGTGGAAGGGTGCCTGGGAAGCCCCTTGCCAGGGTGGTGCCAACATCCTACTGCCCAGCGGTCTGCTGTGGGTCCAGGGAACCACAGAGAACCACAAAGCCCACAGCAGGCAGCTCCAGCTGGGCTGGTTGGGAATCCAGGCGTGGCTCCCGGCTCCCTCCTGGTACAGCCCCAGGGGCCTGCAGGTGCCACAGCAGCCCGCAGCATGTGGCATGGGGCAGCAGCACAGAGCCCACCTTGGCCTTCTTCCTGCGCAAGCGGTGGATGCGGGCGGCCAGCTGCACGGTGCTGAGTGTGTCAGCGTGGTGGGCTGGAGCGTCTGACACGTGGGCAATCATGGTGGTGCGGCAGCTGGTGGTGGCCAGGGACTCCTGGAGCAGCATGGTGAGCCTGTGATCCCTGGAGAATCAAGGGGCAGCACCGTCAGGGCGGGAGGCTGGGCGAGGGGCAGGGTGCCGGCCGGGAGATCAGCTACCCCCATAGTCCCAGGCCTGCCTTAGCACCATCTGCCAGGTGTCATGCTCACCTGTAGGGCACATGTTTGGCACCGTTGACCAGAGCCAGGATGACACTGCCTAGAGCCGACAGGGACAGACACAGGGATCCCCCGGCAGTCTCCTCACCCCGGCCGGGTGCCACCTCACAGCTGCCTAGATCAATGAGGTGCAGGCGGCTGCGGCCTCCAGACACTGGAAAGAAAGGTGGTGGTGTGTGCCCGGGAAACCACCCTCCCAGGACCCCAACGGACAGCAGGTGGCACTTACTTCCCCCCTGTCCACACTTCTCTACACGGTACTGGTAGACATGCAGCGTGAAGAGCAGGTGGGAGCTGCGGCCCCCATCCTCCCTACTGGCCCGGGCATTGCGGGAGGCCAGTGCAGCGTCCAGGTAGAAGGCCGCTTTCTCGGCCGTGGGTGCCCGCAGCTCACTTTGGTTCTGCACCTGCAGAAGATAGAGGAAATGTTGACTTTAGGGGATTGGGGCCCTGCGCGGTCCCCCACCCCACCCACCCTGCAGCCCTGGAAGGACAGTGGCCCTGGTGCACCTGTGCCCCACACGCCGGGTCCTCCCGCAGGTACACGCCTGGAGACTGAGTGTCCTGGAGGCTGCCAGAGGCCACGTCGGCCAGCAGGTCCCGCAGGCTCTGGTCCCAGCTGCACACCTCCACAGCCGAGACACGGATGGAGAAGCGCGTGCCCGTCCTCTCCCTGCGCTCCTCCGCCAGGCGGAAGAGCCAGGAGATGGCGCAGGGCACCACACCCAGGCTCTGGGCTGAGCTGTCCTTCCCAATCATGGTGTACGACTTGCCTGGGGACCACCGGGCATGTCAGGGTCCACCCTTGTCCACACACGCCTTTGGATCCACCCCAGTCCTGCCCAGGGTCTTCAGCGAGGCCTCTGCCTTCTCTGCAACCTCAGCATCCCCTCCACAAAGACTCCTGTGCCCACAGGGCAACCGTGCTCCTTCCCCACCCAGGTCAGGGTCCAGAGACTGTAGCAGCACATGGGTAGTGGGGTGACCGGAGTGCTCACCAAGGCTCCTGTGGCCAAAGGAAAAGATGCAGCCATCCGCCCCACCAACCACAGACTGGAGCACGTCGGCCACGGTCCCAGAGCAGACCTCAGCCTGGGGAGGAGCCAGGGGTGAGGCGGGGCAGGGGGGACTGCAGTCACCACCTCTGCCCCATGTGTGAGCCCAAAGCCTGTCTGCCCTTCTCACCTGCAGCCCACCAGTCCCTGGGGCAGGCACAGGACCACGTGTACAGAGGATGGGACATGCATGAATGCACACAGAATAGCTGGCATATGCTGGGTCTGGTGGCAGCAAGCATGCTCACACCCCATAACATACCTGTGCATACCCCATAACACACATGGCACACACACATCCCGTAATGCAGCTGTGCACACACTCCACAATGCACCTGTGTGCACACACATCCTATAACACACCTGAGTGCATACACTACAAGGTGGGTGTTCACAGACACACCCTATATTGCACACATGCACACCCCCATAACAGAGCTGCTGCTGAGGTGGCCACACTAGAACATGACAGCACACAGGAGATGTGGTCAGGCTGTGTGAGGCACACAAGGCTGGGAGGGGTGGCCTCGCCTCCAGGATAAAACAGCCCTGCCCAGAAGGCTTCCCAGGAAGGTGATACAGAGACCCCAGCACCTCAGGTGGCTCGGCAGGCACCTGACTCTCCACCCTTCCCCCTCGCTCCCAGACCCGGCCCAGTACCTGCTGCGAGTCTGCAGGAAAGACGGCATCAAAAGCAAACGTCCTGGGCGTGGCCGCAGTGGCCGCACGCCGGAAGCCCGCAGCCCCTGGGGGCCCAGCGACCGGATCGTACAGGGCCACCTGCTTCTTCCGAGAGTCCACCTTCAGCAAGGATGCAGACTCGGCCAAGCGCTGGGCACCCTGTGCTGGCCAGATGCGCAGCATGACTTTCACCTGGGGCAGGAGAGCAGGCTCTGAGGCCACACCCGCCCAGCTGGCCACTAATTACAGGGCAGGAGGAGCAGCGCGAGCTGGGACAGCAGAGCAGGTCTCAGCGCAGGTACTGACACCGCAGGAATGCGGCCCAAGCAGATCCCTATGAGATCAGCGGGCAGAGAGAACATGAAGCCCCAGGCAGGTGGGCGGGAGGATGGCAGACAGCAGCTGAGAACCAGGGGCCACAGGCTTAGGTGTGATGGGGTCCCATGAAGCAGGCTGAGAATAGTGTTGCCCATGAGCCTGGGGGCTCCTCCAGGACCCTCCTCCCCAGGAGTCAAAGTCCCTCAGGCCCTGGGGACCAGGAGACCGCAGGAGCATCTATGGATGGCAAGTGGACAAGCCATGCAGGGCGATGGGTCTCAGAGGGCCAGGGTGGCTCTGGTGGGGTGGGGTACCCAAGGTCGCCGCCTCTGGCCAGGGGGGACAGGACGAGGGTGGGTCTGAGCCGCAGGTGCAGTCCCCTGGGCTCACCACAGTGCCAACGTGCAGCTCTAGAGCACACAGCGCAGCCCCAGGTGAGCCCCTGCACAGCCACACCCCGAGAGGGAGCACTGGGCCCAGGCTGCCGTGTGGAGAACAGGACCTCAGGCAAGTGCCCTTTCTCTCATGTAGGACACTGGGGGCCTCCAGGTGGCACAGCCAGTAAGCACGCGCTATTCCCACGAGCACCCCGAGTTCGGGCTCCTCACAGCCAGGCTACACCTTCTGCTGGAGGACAGTGCTGTCCACTTTCCGTGGGACCTCTGAGGTCTGCACACCCATATAAATTATATTACCCAAGACTCATTTCAGAGCCAATATTTTTCACGGGTTTTAATTGTAAGTGACAGATACATAACGCCAGTGAAATTGGTTTACCATGGTAAGGTGCACAAGCGCACAAGTGCCATCCCCTCCCCTATGACGTGGGTGCCTGGATGTGCAGACCCCGCGGGAGGTGGCCCACACTACACCCTCAGGGAGAGGTGTAGAAGACACTCAGCTATTGTGCTGCTGAGGACCTGGGCTCCATCAGGCGAGAACGGATTCTTTTATTCCCCGACGGCATGAACAAAACTATTTCATTTCCAGATGCCACTGCAAAGCAGATAAAAATGTGCACTTCCGGGTAATTTCTAGCAATTTTTTCTCCAGTGCGAACTCCCCACCACTTCAGGAGCCAAATGGGTTCTGGAGATTTGAGAGAATTCCTGGCAGGGAGGAGAGCCCCAGAGGAGCCAGGACACAGCACTCAACACTGGTGACTACCTCTAATCCCAGGTCCACCCGCAGCCAGGCAGGGAGGGGACCGGGCAGGCAGTGGCCACCAGGTTGCCCCCCTCAGCTGTCCTCGTCCCAGCGCCGGGCCATTGTCTGCTGCCACAGAACCTGTCATTACAGCAGGGAAATGACAGGGTCCTTGCAGGAGACAAGCTCATTGAGTCTCTCCCCAGAAATGTGCAGTTATCACAAAGCCAGGGAGGGAAAAACACATTTTGCATTAAAAAGGGGAGGGCTTCCAACTCCCCAAGGTGGCCCAGGCAGGGGAGGGGGGAGGGGCGCCACTCAGAAGCCACCATGAAAGGGGTGTCTTTTTTAATACCACAATATGATGAATTATCTTAAGTAGCACATTAATGTCAGAAATTGAGCGTAATCTAACTTCTTTCCTGTGACAATATTAAACGCCTTTCAAAAGGCTTTTTTGATATGTGACATTAGTGCTAATCACACCCACAGCTGGGGAGGGGCAGGCATAGGAGGTAGAGACTCAGAGGCTGGTGGCCAGGGCCCTGTCCCTGGCAAAACAGACCCCAGCTGAAGGCCACACCCTGCAGGAGTACCTGGCTAAGGCCTGGTTCCCAGGAACCCTGTGGACAGAACAGCTGGACCTCTGGGCAGCCATGTTCAGCTCAGCACTGCCAGCCCAGAGGCAGCCCTGTCCTCCACCTACCAGTCCCTCAGCAGAGGAGAAGCCCGGGCACAGACAGGCCAAGTGTCCAGGACAGCAGAGGCCAGAGCAGGAATCCAGTGCCAGGCTGGGAGCTGGGATAGCCCGGCCCTCCCTGATGACAGCTAACCCCGGCCCCACAGAGCTCTAGCATGCAGCCATCAGCCAGCAGACCCCTTCTTCCCTGCTCTGGGAGGCTGCTACTACCAAGGGTCAGACCAGGGCCCAATGAGGGCCCAGCCTCCCTCCTGTTCACTGGACGGGCCACCAGCCTCATCCCTAGGGACACTGCAGGGACACAATCCATGTGCAGGGAAGGGACAGCCAAGGCCTGGCACTTGGAGGCACAAGCCCCTTCCCTTTTGGAGCCACCTGCTACCCCAGCACCCTTCCCAACGCAGGCAGGGACCTCATCAGGGAGCAGGGTGCCAACCCTGGTCCTGACACCTAAGCTGAGAAACTTGGGCAGAATGAGATCCTGAATGTCCCACATGAGGTCCCAGAAGCAGAGGTAGCCCATGGGAGAAGGTGACCGTAGAGATCCAGGCCCCCAGGGAGGCTCCAGAGTGGGGCAGCTCATTGGGAAAACTCCACACCCCCGGTCCTGGACAGTTATTGGGCTCATTGCCAGCTGCCTGCACCCAACCCTGGCATGGTACTGGTCCCCACCATGGGCCTCTGCCAGTTCAGGCCTACTGAGAAAGCCATGGAGATGAGTACACCCCCACCAGGGTAAGCAGCCAGTTGGGCTGGCCTCAAGCCCCCAGTCACTATTCTAAGGTGCCGGGTGGGGTCCAGGGACACAGTGCTGTAAGACCCTATCCCCTGGCCAGTTCCCAGACCCCAACACATTCCCACTGGCCCTGGGAAGGATGGGCAGCAATCCTGGCTCTCGCAGGATCCAGAGACACCTGCAAAGCTGGCCCAGGGCCACAAGGGGTGGCTTGGCCACCCAAGCCAGGGTGTGAAGGCCCCACAGGCGCTGGCCATGACCAGAGGAAGGAAGAGCCCTCTAGGCTGAACGCAGGACTCAGCAGGCACCCCAGCTTTCCCTCCAGACTCCATTGCTGGGAGCTGCAGCCCCAGGAGCCAGGACTGATGGCCCACATTGACCTCCTGTGCAGCTGGAAGCCCACTGCATAGTGCTGGGCAGGAGCAAGCAGCCCCAACTCCACCAGACCCAGGAAAGGTCAGGGAAAGCCCAGGGTACAACCTCCGCTCTGGCTATGGCCCTGGCTGCTTACGCTCCTGGGTACAAGAGCCCACCTAACGGGCAATCCACCATCCTGACCATGCAGGACTCAGACTGGGTGCAGGTACTTCCTATGCACCACATGGGATCTGTGATAACACGTCACTCCCTACCACCTCCCATCTCCCCTTGGGCGCAGCTCCCCAGCACCTCAGTCTCCTCATCTGTACCCATGCCGACTGTCTTGGAGAATGAACCAGGCCCCTCTGCCTGGTACCCCACCACCCTCCCAGGGCCACCCAGCCTCAGCGCTGAGTCTACCTTTCCGAAGCTGCCTGGGTTGTCCTTGGCCTTGGGGGCAGCTCTGAGCAGGCAGGGTGGCACCGGGGGAGGGCACAGCTGCAGGACACTGCTGAAGTCAGTGGGGTAGGTGGAGGTGCTACGGGACGAGGGGGTGGGTGCCAGGTGGTGCTTCTTGCGCTTGGAGGCCAGGCTGAGCTTCTGGGCAGCCCTGGGGGAGAAAGCAGCTCAGCAGGCCCAGCGGTGTACCATGACGACGTCACTGTGTCCACACATGCACCAGGCCGTTCCACCCCCGGACTCCACCAGCCACGCCACAGGCACGCTAAGCATACAGCCAGGACTGTGGCTGCCCAGGCAAGTACACTGCTCACAGTGGGGATCCCAGGGCCTCTACCACACCCTTGCCAAGCAGCTTTGCCCAGCACATGGATAGGCATCCACAGTGGACAGAGGTCAGGCAGACAAAGCAAGTGCCCAGACCACAGCAGCCACTAACAGGCAGCAGGACCCACAAATATCAATTCAACCTCCCTGTGCCTAATTTCCCCTTTCCTACCACAGGGGTGATGTAACTCTGAGGGGCCCTCGCATGTGGCCCCACTGAGCAAATACATAAAAGGCACTCAGCACGGCACCTGCACACAGGAGGAGCTCAATTAATGCTGCTGTCACCATTTGCGCTCTGTATCAGGGCCGGGACCAATGTGTCCTCAGACCCAGGACCTCTGCTGGGAACACATGTGGCTCCCAGTGCAGCCGGAGGCCGCCAACAACCAGGCCACCCCCTCACACATACATGGGCACACACACACATGAGGCGTATGGACAGAGCCTAGCACACCTGCACACTCACACGCCTAGGCTTGCACACGATCCTGCCCTGCTCTACTGGTCCCAGCCTTCCCGGCCCCACACTCTTTCCATTGCATGGAGCCGGAGTCCGCAGGGCCACAGCCCAGAGCTCTCCCGAAAGGAGACTCAGGGGCACCACCCACATGAAATGGCTCCTGTGGCCAGCCAGGCCCTGTCCCTGGGCCTATCACTCACTTCCAACAGAGGAGCCCATCAGACCCTCCAATCCCACATCCTAAGGTACCCACCTGGTCCTTTCCCAGCCCCATGGGTCTCTCAAGAAGGACCGGGCATGGGGGCTTCTCTGCAGTCCCCCTGGGCCCCAAGGGCTGTGCCAGCCTCCACCCCGCTCCCACCAAAGGGGCGAGATCTACATGCACTGTTCTTAACTCCTCTCGTTAACAGGAGCTGTCTTTTAAAAGACCCCAGGGACAGCTTCCTTCTTGTGAGGTGTCATCGAGGAGAATAAAAGTAATCTATGATGTGTGGCAGTGCCTTTAACAGAGCCACGGTAGGCGCTTACCTCGCTGGGAAGGGCCAGGGAGGGTGGAGGTTGCAGGCTGGGAAGGTCCCTGGTGGCAGCAGAGGTGTCTGCACCCTGGAGACCTCACCAGGCGTCATGAGCACACAACACCCCACCCGGCGGCCTGAGCAGGGGCTGCAAACCCCACACTCAGGCACAGACACTCCACCCATCGCTAAGGGAAGGCAAGGGACAAACCCCATGGGGCAGAGAAGGGCAGGGCCTACAGTGTGAGCAGAATCAGTCCAGGGGCTCTTCTTGGACCGCACCCCAGTTCCCCCATGGCTTCCCCAGCAGCCTCGGTAAGAAGAAGCTACAGGTCACCTCAGAGGATACAAGGAGACAGGGCAGCCCCACCCCATTCACCTGGCATTGCCTGGGCTGGGACCTGTGAGGAAGGCTTCATCAGCAGGTGGGAGCCCAAGCACCCAGGCAGGACAAGGAGGCTCCCCAAATAGGCTCCTGTCTATAAATGGTGGGGGGGCATGCCTGGCCCAGGTTTCAGGAAAGGGCACACATGGGGCCTGAAGAAGACAGTCATGCATGCCCAGCCCAGGCCTACCCTAGGTCATGGGGTCCAGGCACAGCTTACCATGGGGCAGCACCCCCTGCAATCACACACCATGCCCCAAATGTGGAGGGGAGGTGGAGGCTGGAGGACCATGACTGACCAGGGGCACAGGGGACTGGAGCAAGGTCCAGAAGGACAGCAAGGCTGGCTCTGCTAGGACAGCCACATGGCCAGACCACAGCCAGCTCCGCCCCCTGTGCCCCTCCAGAGCCAGGGGTCCACAGCACACACCTCAGCCACCCTGAGGACTCAGCATCAGGCACTCCGAGGCTCTGCTGGCCAGGAGCCTGCATGGCGGGCTACTGCCAGGCATTTGCACACCAGTCTGACCTGACTGAGTGCCTCCTCCCTGGCCGCAGCAGCCCCAGGGGCTGGGAGCCACCAGGCGGCTCCCCATGCTGCCCGCCTGGCCCTCAGGGGCCTGCTTCCTCCATCGCAGCACTGGGCACCACACACACTGTTCTCAGAGCACTTCCTCCTCTGACGGGATCTAGGGCCTGACTGTGAGACCAGCTCCAGGCAGCTGGCAACATCCGGCTCCCCAGCTGGCAAACCATGAGGGACGTGCAGTGGCCAGGCCTGCACCTCAGGCACTGTCATTTGGGGTATAGACTCTGGCTTCTGAGCAGCAAGGTGAGACAGCAAGGTGGGTGGCACTGGGCCCCACCAAGGCAGAGCTTCCCAGCTGCAGGGGACTGGGGTGGGCAGGGCAGGCCAGCCCTCCGCCCACCCAGGGACCTGACCTGAGGACCTAGGCTTTCTCCACATCTGCTGGGACCTCGCCTGGAGGCCACAAGCAGGTGACAGACAGACATTTCTGCTTCTGGGAGTCCAAGAGGTACACATTGTGCCCTGCCCCTCTGGCTCAGCCTGAATGCCCAGGCAGATGACACAGCTCCACTGGGAGCCTGGGGGCTGTGGACAGAAGGCCGGGGGGGGCGCTGCGCTGGAAAGGAGCCCCACTGCTCCCCACCCTCAGCCTGCCTCAGCTCACCCAAGATGTCCAGATTTGGGGTCCCAGAAGGGCAGGCGGGGGGGGTGCAGCTGAGTGGGGTGTGGCACACAGGGGACTGCAGTCTGCCGAAGGTGCTGAGAGAGCCACCCACAAGTGGGAGGACTCTGCCCCCAGCTACAGCAGCCCCAGGGCCTTGGGAGAAGATTCAGCAGCAGCAGCCCTGCTCCAGCTGAGGGTGTGCAGGGCCAGTCCCAGCCCTGCCTCTGACCCTGGCACTTGCATCCTGGGTTTCCCCACACAAGGGTAAGAGGGCTCAGAGGCAGTGGAGGACAGGAGGAAAACCCCAGGCTGGTGTCAGTGGGGGATGTGCTGGGAGAGGGCTGGCAAAGCCAAGACTCACCCCAGGACTGCAGGGTTTTAGAACCCCAACTCCTGACCCTACTCCATCTGCCAAGCTCCTACTCTACCCTCAATGCCCACGCCACCGTCCACACACCACACCCTGACATGACCCCATGGCCATCCAAGGCCCCCTCACACAACACCCACACACATCTGGAGACCTCCCAAGGGCAGAGCATGGGCCAGACCAGGCTGCCCCCAGGTCCTGGGATGGTGGTGGAGGTGGGGACACAATACTGCTAGCAGGCTTGAGGGGCTGGGGCTGGGCCCCAGGTCCCTTGGTGGCTCTAGACAAGCCCCTCCTCCCACCAAGCCACTGCTCCCCACAGCCAGGGAACAGCCCCTAAGCGCCCTCACCCCTTCCCCAGGGCCAAGGACCCCAGCCCAGGCCACTGTGGGCACAAGGGCCTGCCGGGACACCAAACCAACCAGGGCCACACACGTCCCCATTTGCAGAGGGCGCCTAACCAGCTGGGAGAACTGCAGTGGGCAGGCCACTCTGAACCTGCCTAGACCGGCCCTGCTCTTGTTTCTTCGTTTCTATGGCAACTTTACAAGGTCAGCAGCATGGCAGGCAGGAACAGCGCCAGCCTGGTTCAGACAAAAGGCGGCTTCTCTGGTGCTAATGAGCTGGCTGAGGGTGTCCCTCTCACTCCTCTCCTCCCTGACAAGACCCCCTCAGGCCCAGGGCCTCAGGCCCAGGGTTGCCCCCAGGGTTCTTCCTTTTCAGAGGTCCCCGCATTTCAAATCCTCCCATGGAACTGAGCCCAGGACTCTCAGGGCAGAGGCGTGGGGGACACAGGCAGCAGCTTCGAGGTCTGCCCCTCCTGGTCCCATAATCGGGGACATACTGCTGGCCACCCCCGTGCCCCAGAGCCCCAGCAGGCTGCCTGCTCCTCATTATAGTGGCAGCTGAGGTCACCCCACCCAGGCAAGTCACCTGCACGGCAGCAACAATGCCCGCATCATATGCCCAGTCATTCCCCAGGCGCCTGCAGTCCCCGGGCGGGCTGCCCTCATTGCTGCTGCCGCCTGTGATGCGAGATGAGCTTATCAGCACCTCATGGCTGCTAATGGGACGGTGACCCACAGCTGCGCTCACCATTACCACTCATTACCACAATTACATCCTGGAATCCTCATCCCCAGGCCCCTCGAGGGCGAGGGGCCCAGGGGCTGCATCACTGCGCAGTCTGTCTGCCGGCTGCTTCCCTTGGCCACACTTGATCTCCACACATCAGTCCTCCCCAGGACCCCACATCCATGCTGTTGATGCCAAGCACCGGTGCCCGCAGAGCCTTGGGCCGGGCACTGGGGAGACTAGAGCCTGCACACTGTGGCCCTGTCACTTCCCAGCACCCCAGCTCAGGCCTGGGACAGGGGCTCAGAGGATCAGTCTGTCCTTGCAGGGTGCCCAGGAGGCCAGTGGACAGGAGGAAGAGCACACAGGCAGCCGCGCCTCACACAGCACCCACCCCTCCACCAGGCAGCAGTGTTCCCTGGATGCCTTCAGGCCGCCAGAGACCAGGACCCAGGTCTGGAGTTGCCCACCCCTCCACACTGCTCAGCAAGCACGTGACCCGAGGCCCTGAGGACATACCTTATGAAGAAGGAGGCTGCAGTTGAAGGGCCTGCGGAGCCCCCCACTGAGGTGCCAGGGGCTGGGGTGACCAGGGCCGATGTGCAGGTCCCCGCTCGGCCCCACGCCTTGGACAGGCCACCAGGGGCCATGGAGGCACCATCTCGGACAGAGTCCACCACCGCCACGGCAGCAACTGCCGCCTCAGCCTGAATGAAGGGAATGAGAGTGCATGTGAGGCACGTGAGGTGGGCAGAGGCGCCCAGTGCCCTGATACCGGGAGCGGAGCAGACAAGCTGTGCACCCAGAGGCCCATACTCCATAGGTGTAGCTGGGAAGGCCCCAGAACTCACAGCCAGGCAACTGAGGCGAGACACAAAGACCTGGGGACATGGGAGGCAGGTGGACGCACCAGGGCCTGAGCTCCTGGCCCTCCCAAGTCCCCAAGATGCAGTGACCACAGAGGTCCCAAGGACCAAGGGCCCTTCTGCCTGGGCCACCTGGGAGCCCCCAGAGGTGTCACTGGACAAGAAGCTACAATAGATATATGGCCAGGGTGCTAACTGCCCTGTGTTTGATAATGTAGGATGCTCAGAGTCTGAAATATTACTCTGGCATTTCCAACTAATTAGCTAAAATAAATCCCAGAAGGGAGATGCCTGGGATGAGCTGAGACATCGTGAGAGCTCCCCAGATGCCACACTCGAACTCCAGGCAGGCATCCCCACTATGGGGCATCTGTCTGCCCCTTGGGCCTCAGGCCCCTGGCACGCAGGTAACCATGCCCTCCCCCAGGGCTGCTGGCCTCAGCCCTCCGAGTGCCCAGCTCCAGGCCTGGGATGGGTCTATGGCCAGGCCCCGGCTGCCTCGTGCATGGAGCAGAGGGGACAGAGGCCAGGTATAGTGACCCAAGTATAGCTGAGGAGCCCGGTGTCCTCAGGTTCCCCAGGGACACCGTAGAAAATGGAGAGCACTGCAGCAGAATAAGCCCAGGCCCTGGGAGGAAAAGCTCCAGGAGGCCCTTTGCCACTCCCCTCCATGGTGGTTGTTGCCTTCCCAGCCTACGGCCAGCGCCAGCTTCCAAAACCCTCTTTGCAGTGAGCAGGAAGAAGCCATCTAAATTCTGAGCCCCAGGCCTGTGGAAGGCTGGCCCTCCCGGCCCTGGCCTATGAGAAGCAAAGATCAGTTACAGAAAAGGGCAGCCCTATAGCTTGGGCAGCACACTGTGCCCTTCACGTGTGCCCTGTCCTGCAGGGCAGGGACACTTTCACACCTCTCAGAAGCCAGCCTGACCCTGCTTCACCTTGAGGAGGAATTCCTTTCCTGTCAGCCCTAGGAAAAACTACAGCCCTGTGCAGAGCCGAGCAGCCTGGGAAAGGACGGATCACAGCAGGCCCTGCACCTCCTGGGAGCAGAGTGCAGCCACTCCTGTGCTCGGCCCCGTGGCCACCGATGGCACCACTGGGGGCCATGCCCAGTCACAGCGGCACCCTGCTGCCTGCAGATGTGCGACTGAGGCCAGAGGGGTCACGGCGGGGAAGAGCCATGCCCCTGCCCGCTGCCCAGGCCCAGCCACCCATCCTGCATGTCTGCCTCCAGCCCCGCACAACCCCACCTGTGGCCCCAGCCACCCGCACTAACCTGTCTCGGGAGTCCCGCACCAGCCGCAGCTCCACCGTCCCACAGCTCCGACCACGGGGACGGCCACTGCCGACTCCTGCCAGAAGCAGAGCCCAAGCATGCCAAAAGAAGCCATCCCAAGCGAGAGGCGGGCGGAAGAGAGGGGACCACAACACAGGACAGAGGAGAGGCCACCTGTGGCCCCAGCCACCCGCACTAACCTGTCTCGGGAGTCCCGCACCAGCCGCAGCTCCACCGTCCCACAGCTCCGACCACGGGGACGGCCACTGCCGACTCCTGCCAGAAGCAGAGCCCAAGCATGCCAAAAGAAGCCATCCCAAGCGAGAGGCGGGCGGAAGAGAGGGGACCACAACACAGGACAGAGGAGAGGGAAGGTGGCCAACGGAAAGCGAGATGGAGGCGCCACAGCAGCAACGAAAGGAAAAGCAGGAGAGAGGAGAGCGTGAGGCCGGCTGTGGCTGGGGCAGTCAGGAGAACCCATGCCTGCTTACCTACCGCCCCCCACCAATGCCACAGCCCTGCCCCCATGGGGCTCTCAGTGTCAGCTGGCACCAGTGCCTCCCTGGAACACCAGGGTTCTGCAGAAAACTGTGTGGTAAGTGCCACACTAGCCTTTCTGGGCGCCCTCCAGGGCTCCTGACCTACAGGACAGGACAGGGAAAGTCTCCACTAGCCACACCCACAAATCCCTCACAGGCTCCTGAGGTGCTGAGGGGAGAAGCTCTGGGGCCTACAGCAAAATCACCCACTCATGAAGGCCTCCAGAATGGGCAGGGTCTCTGCAGCCCCAGCGGAGAAGGGACCATCCTGCCAATGCCCACTCCACAGGCAGGGAAACTGAGGCCTACCTGAGGGCCCCAGCAGGGGTCAGGGAGTGTCATCTGAGAGCCAGGCCCCAACATGGCCAAAGCCCCCCAACTTTTCCCACCCCCATGGAGCCCTACAGAGGCCCCCCAAGCCGGTGCCACCCAAATACTACAGACAGGGGTCCTGGCTCCTGGGGACCCCACTGCTCTGGGGGTGTCTGTTATGTCCCTGCCCACCTGGCAAGCAGCTGGCAGTGAAGTGACCGCCACATCACCCCTGCTAGACACGCCAGCACTGACAGCACTGTGAGAAAGGGTGTCCTAATGCCAAGGTGAGGCCAGGGTGGGGGTCATGTTTCCCGGGCCTCTGTCCAGCACAGTCAGGCAGGTGGGCAGGACACCGACACCAGGGCTATCTGCACACATGGGGGGGGGGGCATCAGCAGGAACCATGCTCTGCTCCCAGACACAGGTGTGGGCTGGGGTCTGCATGGTCATGGACTGTGGCACCCAGACTGTCACGCCAAGGCCCAGCAGGGCCACTCAGCAGCTTCCACCTGGCTTCTGGCCCCTGTCACCCGCCTCCCCTCAAGCACAGCCCTCCATGCAGGCCTGGCCTCTCCCTCTCAGCACTCCACGGGCCTCATGTAGAGGGCAGCGCCCACCAGGCTGAGCCACCACCACCCGTCAAGTCAGTCTGCCTTGGGTCAGTCCTGATGTCCACAGCGCATCTCTCCAGAAATATTTACCATAGAGCAAACATTTTTAACACTCCAGGCCACCTCTAACAACTGATGTCCAGGTCGGGGGTCGGGGACTTCCTCATCAGTCCTGAAGTTCTATTTACAGTTCTAATAATCTCCCTATTGATTGCTAGACTGATCCCTAATTATAAATCCATTCCTGCCTACCCAGAACACAATCGATGCACACATAAAACAGGGAGTGGGTGCCCTAAACGCCTACACTGGCTGCCGACAGGGACACCCCATGATCCCTAGCCCCATCCTGCACCGAGACAAAAGACTGCCACATCAGCCAGCCAACTCCCAGCCAGATACACGGCAGGGAAATGGGATGGAGGGACACTTTGGGGCCACTGTCTCAGGTCTTGGGCCCATCACCCCAAGGGTGCCTTGAGGTCCAGCTGAACGCCACCTCCTCTAGGAGGGCACCAGCTTGCTTCCCTGACACACTCCTCCTGGGCAGCAGTGGTTAGGCCTCCCCAGGATGATAACAGAGAGTGCTGTTTGGCTGGGAACAGCAGCGAGGCCACTCCTGGGGTAAAGCATCACCCCAGATGGATCCAGTTACGGTCAAGACTTTCTCCCCAAGTTCCCTACTTTCAGTCTGATGCCAAAGGCTGTGATCCCAGCAGGCAATCTTGGGACAACCACAGCCTGCGCAGGGTTAGGCCAGCGAGGGGCCAGCAGGACAGGAAGCCAGGGCAGGGCCCCACGCTGCATCTGGACCTCTTGTACCTCTGCTCAGCCCCTGAAAAGCCACTGGGCAGGGAGACCAAGGCCCAGGGCCCTCAACTCATTTTAGAGGCTTCACAACCACAAGCTGGTACAGTTGGCTGCCTGATACTTGGAATGGGCACTGCCCACAGCTGCCCATAGGGCTCTGGGATGGCCACGCAGAGGGCCTCTCTGTGTGACAGCACCATTGCTGGCACCCCCGACTCCCAGCACCGTTGCCTGCAGCACCTCACACCTCCTGCTCTGCCCAAGGGTCCTGATCTGCTTGCTCACCAACCCCAGACCCACAGCACGAAGGCATGGGAACCTGGCAGGGCACTGGTGGCTCAGCCTTAGTCCACAGGCACCTTGGCACCTGCAGAAGCCATCTGAGCAGGCAGGGTATGCACCGGGGCTGGCTGGACAAAGTGAAGGATATGCCTCACAGCCAAGCCCACATACTCCCCAAACCCAAGCCAAACCTCCCAGCACCCCAAGAAGCCTCTCAAAATGGAAAAGAGGGGGTTCAGAGGACACTGAGGGGACCCGTTAGACCCTGTGGGCCGAGGAAAGAGCAGCCATCTACCTGGACCCTCCGTGAACACTGCTGGTCCCTGGGCAGGGCAACCCAGAGCTGCAGGGAAGCGGGGCCCTCCCCAGGGACTCCTGGTGTGCACCTGGGAAGGGACACTCTCCACACACTGTCTCTGTTCTCCAGAGACCAGGCCCAGAGTGGGAGTGGGCGTGAACCTCAGCTTCCAACACAGGCCTCACCCTAGGTCCCAGGCTCCGCCACCCAGCCACCTGGGCAGCACCTGGGGCAGCCTGGTGTGGCAGGGTCCTCACAGAGAGCTCTTCCCTCCTGCCAACCCCGGCCCCTCCATCCTTCTGCATGACGGATGGTCCCCAGCAGCAGCTCCCAGGGTCACAGAGGGCCACCTCAGTGATCAGACGCGGGGCCCCAGGAATGTCTGGGGACCCCGCACAAGGGCCTCAGAAAGCCCCAGGCCCAGGGGAAGCCCAGCACTCACCAGGCAGGTGGGCGGCAGGAAGCTGCTGGCCTTTGAGACGTTCCACACTCCGTCCAGGCACGGCTGCGTCTGGATGGTAACAGTGCTCACTGCTCCACCTAGGCCGGCAGGGGCAACTGACACCTGGACACTGGGCCCAGCCGGCCAGGCCAGCCCCTTTCTCCTGTCAGGTGGGCCGGAAGGCTGTCTTCCCGCAGGAGCAGGTGCGTCCCTGGGACTGGTCATGGCACCAGGGCCCGGAGGTACGAGGCCTCCCCGGGAGATGTCAGGGTCCTCACTGCTGGCAGGGGCCTGCAGCAGGCGCAGCGCCTCCCGGGTGAGCTGGTGCAGGTGTGTGGCGCAGGCATCACAGCGGCTTTCGGCCTCGGGACGGCATGCAGGCAAGACCCCAGGCACCGAGAGCTTGTCCAGGAGCACAGCAGAGAGGCAGGGGTCCTAGGACAGCAAGGGACAGAGGTACAGTCAGTGGCCAGGTGGGGCTGCCTCGCAGACAGCCTCACCCACCGCCACATCACACAGCCGCTGGCTCCATCCATAACTGATTAATAAGCCCCACACGGCTTCATCCGCACGAGCCCAGCAGGAAAATAATTATCGGGGCTTAATAGTGAGGCTCACAGTGCCCTTGATAACCGCTGCCTCCCCCACCATTCACCACAGGGCTAATGAGGCCAGTTGGCGGCAGCTCCCAGACAACTGGGCCCTTAGCAAGGGTATGGCCATGAGGCCCTCACCCTCTGTCCTGGGCAGAGTGAGGGCTGGAGAACTTGCCTGCCTCTCCAGGGCTGGCAGGAAAATGAGATGGGGGCTGCTGTGGCGCACAGGGAGGACTCCCCAAGGGGCAGCCCTTTCCAAGGAGGTGACTCTCTCAGGAGGTGACCCCAGGCCACATCAGGCAAGCATTGCCCTGCTTTTGGAGCCAGGCTGCAGCTGTGACGGCAGCCACCGGAGAGAAGACCCAAGGAGAGGCGTGAGTCTGCAAGTGTGCTTCTGAGAGGAACCCCAGGTTCAGGACACAATCAGAGCCCCCAAGTTACCTCAGTGGTTCAGATCTGAGGCCCCCCAAGTCTAGGATTCAGAGGTGGGGTTCAGAAGGTGATGAGGCACACAGTTACAGAGCTGGTTTCCTTCCCAGGACACCTGCTCCAGAAAAGACTCCCAGCCTCAAGGCACCAAGCCCCAAGCCAGCAGGCGAACGCTTCCTCCCGCTGACCTGGTCCTTGGGAAAGAGGCTTGGTTACACAGGCAGCAGCTCTCTAAGCTTCCAGCACATGCAACATACAGCCCAGCCAGCCCCCCAAGGGGAACACGCACATGCTGGGCCACCTGACTTGGGGACACCCTGAGACCAGACCCACTCCCATCAGAGCTTCACTGCACCTCTCCAAAGGCCCATGCTGGCCTCACCTGGGCAGCTTCCTGACTGTGCCCCAGTGAGGGTCCTGCAGTTTTTTTCCAGTGACAAGAGCCAGAGACCCTGTAACCCACCATGGGCCCCTCTCGGGGGTTTCCTTGGGTCCCCCAGCCTAGGGCTCCCTCCCTCGCTGGCTAGGGTTCCCTGCCCCTGCTTGGCCACAAAAAAAGACCATGGTGTCCTCAAAGGTGCCCGGTTCCAAGCTGAAGAAGGTGAGGTCACTGAGCCCTAGGGTCCTGCCCGCCCTGGAGCTCCCCCAGCCTGCCCTATGGCCGGCTGCACCCTCCCCATGTCCAGGAGGCTGGCAGTGGTGAGTGTCCCAGTGGGGGTGGCCAGCACTGCAGGGGGCCCTGGCCGCTGTGGACAGGGGCCCTCCCTCTCCAGCCCCAGCCCTAGCCCCAGCGCCAGCTCCAGGGATGCCAACTCACATGACAGGGGAACCCTCCCAGGCCCAGCCTTGTACCAGCAGGGCACTAGCTCCAGAGGCCTGGATTACCTCCTGCTCTGAAGCACCTGGCAGATCTGGTCCCAGTCACCAGCTCCCCACCCCCACCCCCTGCAGGAATTCACCACTGGTCTCAGGTGGCAGAGGGGCAGAGGCAGGAGGGTCCCCCACCCAGGCAGGCACTCCCTCTGCTCCACTTCTGCAGCCCAGGTCCACCCAGGCGCCCAGCTCCCTCCCAGATGGCCACTGCCAGGGCCCCAGCCACGGGCAGCCAGGCCAGCTTTCCAGTCGCTCTGATTGCACTGCTTTTTCCACTCTGCAGGAGGCTGTGAAGGGGAAGGAAGTCATCCCCCCACCCCGCCCCCCACAGCCATTAACCCAACCAAGGCCCAGCCCAGCCCCCACACCAGCCTCCACAGCCCAGCAGCCTTTGTTCTGGGGCTGCCAGACAGCCAGGGAACCTGCCTGTCCTGGGGACCTCGGCATGGGGGAGCCCTCTGCACCCTGTGTGGCCTGCACCACAGGAGCCAGGGACGAAGCAGGCAGCAGGAAGGGCAGAGGCCCTAAGAACCAGTAGAACCATTGCCCAGCCAGCCAGGGAGGGAGGGTGACAAGCAGCTAGGGTGGCCCTGACCCAGTCCACACCCAGGCCCATGGGGGGCTCTTGGAACACAGGCCTGCTGAGGCGCAGGCCAGCACACAGGGCGGCCCCCTCCACTCACACCCCGCTGGGAGCCACACGGGCTGCCCAGTCACCAGCACAGGGCACAGTGGCCAGAGACATGCACCCCAGCAGCTGCACTGGCTCTGGGGGGCTGGTCAGTGGTCAAAGCCCACTTTATTTCAATACTGGAAAACTGAACCCAGAGCCTTCACACTGAGTTACATCCCCAGTCCATTTTGTTTTTTACTTTGAAACAGCCTCACTAAGTCATGAAGTTCCCCAGTCTGGGCTCAAATTTGCAATACTCCTGCCTCAGCCTCCCAGAGCACTGGGATTACAAGACTCAAAGTCCCCTTTTGGGACAAGCATCTGTCCTGGGACAGGACCCAAGCCCACCCCACTCCCAGTGGACACAAAGCTGATGCCAGCCAGCCCACCTCCCCAACCCTGGTCACATACCCAGACAGAGGCCCTCACATAACCAGGCAGCTGCTGGGCACAGCCAGGGACCCAGAAGGAAAACCACATAGCCCACACCAGGGCCAGCCCCTCTGTGACCAAGATGAGCACAGCACAGCCTGGAGACCCCTGCTGAGGGTCCAGCAAGGCCCCACAGCGTCCTGCCCTGCCCAACCTGCACCTTCATGGCTTCAGCACACACTGGGGGCAAGGGGCAGCCAGGGCCCCTCCAAGGCCAGGTCACCATCCCAGCACTCCCAGATCACTGCCCACCCTCAGGCTGAGCCCTGAGGGGTTGCTCCACACCCGCCAAAACCAGTGCCTTCAGAAAAACGGTAATTACTCCACCGCAAAATATGACTTTTAATTCCTCCTTTATGGCCTAATTAAACAGATATTTTACTTGCATCTGGAAAAATGTTTTTCTTAATTTGATTCAATTTAGCACCACGAAAACCCACCCACCATGCCAAGGGTTTCGGGAGCTTCCCTACTTAGAAATGATGACTTTTCATACCCTTCCATTTTCTCCCACGTGGGAGGCCACTCCATCCTCAGCGGCAGGAAAGTCGTCTTCTCCTGACCCAGGGTGCCCAGCCCTGTCCAGGAATAGGACAGGCAAAGCCCACCCTGCCACACTACAGGAGGGCCTCCTGAACCCCCCGCCGATGTCTACAAAGGGGACCCTGGCACCCACGTCCAGGGCCAAGTGGGACCAGAGGCCCCATCTGCAAGCGGCCCTGGCAGCACGTCCCCTACCCCACCCCGTAGTAGGTATGAGTGAGGACCCCATGGTTGCCGCCCTCTCCACCTCATCCTTTCCCTTCTCAAACAAAGCACTCTGGGCTGTGACCCTGCCCCACTGTTTCCGGAGTTGACAACAGGTCCAGGAAGGGGCTGGCTGCCAGGCCAGACGGCTGCGCCATGGGCCGTGTGGCCCAGGACTTCCCGAGTGCCCTACAGCCTGGCAGGGTGGGGGCAGGGGCCGGGCCTGGCCTTCCGGCCTGGAAACTGGCAGCCCAGTGCCTCCCGCCCTATGGGGCATCTCACTCCAGGCCAGGCCCCATCCTCCAGGATGCAGCTCTAAGCCCCTGGCAGGGCGGGTCTCCCCCATGTCCACCTGGCACCAGCCGGCATGCAGCCCAAGGCTTGTGCCAGGCACGGTCCAGCCAGGCCATGTGGGCACAGATGGGCTCATTGAGGCCATTCTCTCTCAAAGGCCTCCCTGTTCACCCACTGCCCAGCAAAGCTGGGGTCCTTGGGGATAAAGTTGCCAGCTGGAGGGTGGCAGCGGCTCACAGGGACCTCAGCACCCAGAGGAGGCACTCAGCCAGCCACACTCCAAGCCATGGCCACCCCTGTCCAGCCCCCCATCAGCCTCCACTTAGCTCCAGGTGAGTCCCTCTCAGTACAGGGGACACTGCTACCACGCAGCCCTTGCTGGTCTCTGGGCAGAGCTCTGAGCCTCAGCTGCCCTTCCCACGCTGGTGCAGACTCAGAGGAAGGCAGGCATCACCGCCACAGGGGGTGAGCTCGGGGACTGGACAAGTGACCCCCATGCCACCCCATCACACGGGTTAGCAGGTGCTGGTGGGCAGGACGTGCAGCCTCCCTCCAAGCTCAAGGACAGTGTGCCCTGAGGGAACAGTGCCAAGCCCAGCCCAGGCACAGCAGGACCAGGCCAACCTTCCTACCAGTCACCTGGAAGAAAAGAGCAGCTGGTGGGACGCCTTGCATTCCCTTGAGAGCCACACACCACTGCCAGGCCCCGGGCTCCTGCTGCCACTGGACACTTCCCAGCCTCCGCCTGGGGACCACTCTGATCACTGCTGAGGTTCAGAGGAGCTGAGACACTGTCCTCCAGGCCCTCAGCCTGGGCAGCTGAGCACAGCCTGGTGACACTAGGGCCTCTGTTCCAGCCTCACCCATGCCATCCCATGCCTCGCCCTCTCCAGCACCCCTGAGACAACCAGGTGTCACTGGCCCCACCCTCAGGAGCAGAAGGGAGCTAAGACTGGAAGCCAGACTCCAACACTTCCTCCAGCCAGAGCGGGCAAGGGCCAGATGGGGTCCATGCCAAGGCCAGGTGGGGCCTAGGCCACACCCAGGGCAGTTGTACAGCAGGCAGGGCTGGGAGGCTCCAGGACAGTCCCTCAGGCCACCCAGCCACCACTGGGGACTAGCAGGAGTGCAGAGTGCCCTGTCTGGGAGGAGCCAAAGCTAGGGGGCTCCGACCCACTCCACACAGAAACAATCAGCAGCTCAGTTGGTCCACACCCAGGTCAGGGGTCATGGCCCTCTGGCAGGACATCCATGTGAGGCTGGATACCACAGTGCAATGCCTGGAGCCCACTGTCAGTGCTACAGGGATGAGGCACAGGGCCACGAGGCCCCCAGGTTCACCCTGCCCACTCTGCCCCAAGCACCACCCCCTGGCAGCCATGGCCCTACAGAGCACATGCCCCAATTCCAGGGACCAAGTGACAGACCACAGCCAGACACACCACAAACTCATGTCACCTGGACTCACCTTCCACAAAGATCACACAACAGCTTTCAGAAACTGCACAATACAAATTAAAATCAGAACTTATAACTCAAGACAATCACAGTAAAAACACACAGGAACAATCAGTTCTCATAAGATACATGGGAAAAGTCCTGTGCACTCTTCCAGAGCTGCACAATTAACTGTGAGCTTCCTGGTAGGCAAAGGGAAAGGGGAACTAGGCTTTCCCTGCTGTTTAAGATAGGAACCTGCTCTTCAGACTCCCAGCTCACTACAAGAGCCTTCCAGGATGGCCAGAGGGAGTCTCGGCCTCAGACCCCTTCCCTCACCCACTCGAGACCATCACAGGCCCTGACTCTCCAGATGCAGGGTGACGTACAGTTGTCCCCCAGTCCTGGACAGAGGGACAGCAAGGCCAGCGGCCATACTCACCAGCCCCCTAGAGGCCCTGCCCTCATCAGGAAGCTCATCCTGGGTATCCCGGGCACTGTACCATGCCAGATGCCAATGCTCATCTCCGCCCAGTCAGACTCAGAGGCCACACCCACCCCAGGCCTAGCATCTGTGCGACCAAGCCAGCAGGCAAGTCCTCACCCACCCCACGCCAAGGCAGCCTGGAGCAGGAGCAGCACCCCCAGAGCCCCGAGTCCTGCCCCAGGTCCTGCCCCCCTCAGCTGCCCTAAGGAGCCCTGGCTCCTCTCAACCTCACCAGGTGCCAGGGATCTGATGGCACCTGGTGCAGCTGGGGAGCCAGGGCCCCACCCTGCAGTGCCCGAGGCAGCACAGTGCCCACCAGGCTCCAAACAGGGGGGGGGGCAGCCACAGCAGGGGTCCGACCCAAGGGCGCACATCCACATCAGGCCCAGGGAGCCACAGGCCCAGTGTGGCCAAAGCAGGCTTCAGAGAGGTGACAGGGAAGGGAGGCAGCCATGCCTCGCCCAATTGGAGAGGCACAGGCAGCAACAGGGCCAGCAGCCACGTACCAGGCCACACAGGCAGCAGGGCTAGACCTGCTCCAGGGAGCCCAGAGAGTCCAGGAGCTGGAGCTGGACCTACGGGTGGCCTTATCTGCCTGGTGACATCTGAAAACCACCTCACAGCACAACACTAGGAGCCCTCAGGGGCCTGGAGGATGGGGCCTGCCTGCATCAAGGCTAAATGAGAATTGATCACTTCCCATCCAAGTGATACTCAGTTTAGCACCAGTATTGACACTCAAATGTCACCTTGCCTCTGGATGAGCTCAGGCAGCAGCTGGCAAGAGTTCCCAGTCAGGACCCCGCCTCCTCACACGAGAGTGACCAGTGTGGGCCATCACCTTTGGGGACACGGCCAAAATCCAGCCCCAGCACCCCTCAGGGTCACTTAGCCTGGTCACTCAGTCGTTCAACAAACAGTTCCAGGTAACCTGGAACCCATGCCCCCCTCAGCAGACAGCAGTGAGGACAAAGTCTACTAGAACTTGGTGCCCAGTTCACCAAGGCAGATGAGGACTCAGGGCAAGGAGAAGAATGAGGCTCAGTTGCAGCAGAAAGAGGTAAGGCTGTCTCTGGTCTGTGAGTGGGGGCTATAGGCCTGGCAGGGGCATCTCAGAGGCAAGGGTAGCTGGGAAGGCAGCACAGGGAACCAGGGCAAGGTGACATCAGGGTCCCCCACTCCGGGATGCTGGGGTGTGGGGAGGGGAACCCGGGGGGCAGAGGCCACACCATCCTCGGAACAGGAAGGACAACAGGGCAGGAAGTAGATATACTCCCCATTCAAGACAGGGCCCAAGGAGAGAGGGATGGAGGGCACAGGATGAGGGTCCCTGGCCCAGACAGATGAGAGCACAGGGCCAGGAGGGAGGGCAGGCCTCAACTCTGGGCCACCCGATGGCCCCCAGCTCATGGCCAGCCCCATGGCTGCTCAGGCCACTCAACAGCAGTGCTGCACACAGGTGATCCTGTGACCCTGGCCAAGGCCCCACAGCAGAAGCCAGCCAGAGCATGGCACGATTAGGGGGATCCACAGGTCCCTCAATGCCCTAGACCTCCCCTTGCCACTGAGATTTGGCAGGAATCTAACAGGACTCCAGGGGGCCAGGGCCAGATCCCAGCACAGCCCCAGGCCCACTCTGGCAGAACTCTCTCTAAGCCAAGGAGCCCATCTCCTGTGGCCAAGCATAAGAAACAGAGCCCTGGAGAGACTTCAGCACCCCAGCCCTGGATGCCTGCAGTCACCATGGCCTTGGGGAAAAGCGGTGCACCTGTTGGGCCACAGCCAAGCAGCCACCGCAGCCTCACCTGAGGGCACCCAGTCAACATGGACCAGCCGCACAGCTGACGGGGACCCACTGAGGTCCCACGGTTGCAGGATGGCCCCAAGCCCTTCCTCAGCCAGAGAACCCCACAGCTGGACAGTACTCACAGCACAGGCCTGGGGCCACCGTCCCCTTAGAGGCACACACGGTGGGGGAGGGTCAGAGCCACACACAGCCCTGGCCCAGGACCTGGGTCTGCTGGTTCCAGAGCAGCCAGGAAAGGCCCAAGCCCTCCACCCTAGCCCTGAGGAGCAGAGGGGTCAAAACCAAACTCAGGACGTGGAGACAGATGGTTTCCCTGATGAGCTGTCTGCAAGTAGAGATCTCTAAAACACCTGAGTCCACCAGAGCCTGGACTCCCACCCCTGCATCCAGCTGGCCCACCCTAGGACTAGGCCAGGCAAAGCAAGAGCAGGAAGAACAGCTGTCAGCAAAGCCCTGCGCACCCTGGCCTTGGTTGCCAGAAGGCACTCAGAAACCTGTCACCAGTAGCCCCCTCTGGGGCCCTCCAGGGCCCATGTTATTTCTTGGGCTGGCATCCAGGACAGGTCTCTGGTCCTCTCCCCTCCCAGGGGGCCTGGAAAGAGAACCAGGAGAGAAGCCAGACTGGCACCCTACCCTGCCAGCCCAGAAGGGTGCTCAGGGTCTCCACCCCTGGCCCCACGCCCTCCAGGAGAACTGCACTCAGGTTCCGCTGGGATTCTGCGGACTTCCTAATGCTCCTTCGGCTGGACTGCAGGCGGGTGTGCAGGCTTCCTCTGGAGACCCCCGCCTCCCCTGGCCTACGCAAACTTCCAGAGGCATTGTTCCCTGAACAATGGTGCCTGTTCTCCCAGCCCGGAAAGCCCAACACAGCCCTCTCCCACCAGCACCCAGCCACCAGTGAGGGCCTGGGAAACCCAGAGGCCATAGCCACTGCCCACACTCGAAGCCAGGCAGGAGGCAGTATCCCAGCACCAGTGGAAACGGCCCACCTGCAGTGGGTGGCCAACTCTCCCTCCATGCTGTCCCAGGTGAGCCACTGCCAGACATCTGGCTCAGGACCCAGGGCCCCAAGGAGCCTCTGGCTGGCCTGGAGAAAGCCTGCCCTGGGAGGGGCGCTGCAGGCTGGCTCCCCTCCCCCTCCCAGATTCCAGCGGTGGGGCATCTGCTCCAGAGAATCGCCTGTCCAGACCCCTCCCACCTGCAGCTGGACCCAAGATGAGCTGTCCCAACTCACACAACCCGTGCTAGTGAGGAAACTGAGGCCCAGAGCCACGAGCATCCACAGGACCGGCTAGAACCCAGCCTCCCTCCAAGTCCTAAGGTCTCCCAAGTTCCAGCGGCCCTGCCCAACCTGGAGTGGGGTCACTTACCCGGAGGGGAGTCCCAGGCCCGCTGACCAGCTTCCATGCCTGTCGCTTGAGCTCCACCAGTTTCGTGTGGCAGTGGCGGCACCATCCGCCCGCGCCACCCGAG